>NW_027254707.1:2855000-3092500 GCF_044704955.1 Pristiophorus japonicus | reverse complement strand
AGAGACAGAATTATAGAGAGATACAGAGAGAGAGAGAGATAGAGAGACAGAGAGAGAGGGAGAGATGGAGCGAGATAGAGAGAGACTCAGAGAGAGAAGGTGAGAGAGCGCGAGAGAGAGAGATAGAGAAAAATACAGAGCGAGAGAGAGAGAGACAGAGCGAGAGAGGGAGAGACAGAGAGAGAGGGAGAGAGAGACATAGAGAGTGGGAGAGAGAGACAGAGAGAGAGAGGGAGAGAGAGACAGAGAGAGAGAGGGAGAGACAGAGCGAGATCGACAGACAGATAGAGAGCGAGACAAAGAGATAGGCAGACAGACAGAGAGAGAGACAGAATTAAAGAGAGATACAGAGAGAGAGAGAGAGAGAGAGACAGAGAGAGAGGGAGAGATGGAGCGAGATAGAGAGAGACTCAGAGAGAGAAGGTGAGAGAGCGAGAGAGAGAGAGATAGAGAAAAATACAGAGCGAGAGAGAGAGAGACAGAGCGAGAGAGAGAGAAAGAGAGAGAAACAGGGAGAGAGTGAAAGAGAGAGAGAGAGACAGAGCGACAGACAGAGAGAGAGAGACAGAGAGAGAGAGTCAGAGAGCGAGAGCGACAGAGAGAAAAACATAGAGAAAGACAGATAGCGAGAGATAGACAGAGAGAGAGAGGGAAAGACAGATAGAGAGACAGAGAGAAAGACATAGAGAAAGACAGAGAGAGGTAGACAGAGAGAGGGAAAGACAGATAGAGAGACAGAGAGAGAGATACAGAGCGAGAGACAGAGAGAAAGACATAGAGAAAGACATAGAGAAAGTCAGGAGAAATAGACAGAGAGAGAGAGGGAAAGACAGATAGAGAGACAGAGAGAGAGACAGAGTGAAAGACATAGGGAAAGACAGAGAGAGAGATAGACAGAGAGAGAGAGGGAAAGACAGATAGAGAGACAGAGACAGAGAGAGAGAGAGATTGATAGGAGAGAGGGAAAGATTGAGATAAAGAAACGGAGAGATACAGAGCGAGCGGGAGAGAGAGACAGAGAGGGAAAGATGGAGCGAAAAACAGTGAGAGAGTGAAACAGAGAGAGAGAGAAAGACAGAGAGACAGACAGAGAGAGACAGAGTGAGAGAGAGAGATAGAATTATAGAGAGATACAGAGAGAGGGAGAGATGGAGAGAAAGACAGAGAGAGAGACAGAGAGAGAGATAGCGAAAGGGAGGGAAAGACAGATAGAAACAGAGAGAGAGAGTCAGAGAGAGAGACAGAGAGAGAAAGAGAGACAGAGACAGAGAGATTGATAGAGAGAGAGGGAAAGATGGAGATAAAGAGATGGAAAGATAGAGAGAGAGAGAGAAACAGAGCGAGAGTGAGAGAGAGTGAAAGAGAGAGAGAGAGACAGGGAGAGAATGAAAGAGAGAGAGAGAGACAGGGAGACAGACAGAGAGAGAGACAGAGAGTGAGAGAGACAGAGAGAAAGACATAGAGAAAGACAGAAAGAGATAGACAGAGAGAGGGAAAGACAGATAGTGAGAGAGAGAGAGACAGAGACAGAGATAGATTGATAGGAGAGAGGGAAAGATTGAGATAAAGACACGGAAAGATACAGAGCGAGAGGGAGAGAGAGACACAGAGGGAAAGATGGAGCGAAAAACAGAGAGAGAGTGAAACAGAGAGAGAGAGAGAGACAGAGAGACAGACAGAGAGAGACAGAGTGAGAGAGAAAGAGAGACAGGGAGAGAGTGAAACAGAGAGAGAGAGAGAGACAGAGAGACAGACAGAGAGAGACAGAGAGAGAGAGACAGGGAGAGAGTGAAGCAGCGACAGAGAGAGAGACAGAGAGAGAGACAGACAGAGCGAGAGAGAGACAGATTTATAGAGATACTCAGAGAGAGGGAGAGACGGAGAGAAAGACAGAGAGAGAGACAGAGAGAGAGATAGCGAAAGGGAGGGAAAGACAGATAGCGACAGAGAGAGAGAAAGAGAGACAGAGACAGAGAGATTGATAGAGAGAGAGGGAAAGATGGAGATAAAGACATGGAAAGATACAGAGAGAGAGTGTCATGTATTCAACCAGCATTGTAACCCATGTATAAACTGACCGAAGTTGTACACCGTGAGAACACTGACCACTAGGTGGGAGACACTCCTAACCTGGACCTTCTGGTATAAAAGGGGAAGTTCCACCCACCTTCATCACATGAGTGCTAAGGAATAAAGGACAGGTCATAAACTGACCTTCTCTCAAGCATGGGCCTCGTGTGCATTTATACTGTGTAGTAAGGACGTATCAATGGCGACAAGAAACTGGGATTTAAACCACGCGAGCATGGCCACTAGCAGTACAGACGAGAGGTACTGTGTTAATGAAATGGTTGGGACAGAGATTCAACATTGTTAAAGCAGCACACAGTTCTCCAGGCAGACAAGGGCAGTCGGACATGCCCCAACATGTAGTCGAACCCAGAGGGGGAGTTCGACAGAGACAATGGCAAGCTGAACAGCGAATCACGCCACTGCAAGGGACAATGCGGCCAGTAATGGGGCCATCAACACCTGTTAATGGCGCACTCAAGGACAATAACAGGGGCAGTCAGGGACGATCGACTGGCAAGGGACCTTTTGTTTCAAACCGCAACTTTTGCTGGAGGCGTGGAGGCACACACTCAGCCGGAGTTTGCAGAGATGAGCAAAATACCTGCAGAAATTGCAGAAATGGACACTGGGGGAAATCGCTGGAAGCTGAAGTTCAGCGAGTTCATGTGGAGCACGTATACAGTTCATACACCAGGACGCCACCGATAATGATGAAAGTGCTCCTCAATGGTATCCCAGTATCAATGGAGCTAGACACAGGGGCCAGCCAGTCCCTGATGGGTATCAAACAGTTCAAACAGTTGTGGGCATCCAAGTCCAGGAGGCCAAAATTATCGCCAATTGACGCACAGCTACGGACTTACACAAAGCAGATCATTCCGGTGCTAGGCAGCGCCACGGTAGTCGTGACCCACAAAGATTCGGAGAACAGATTGCCACTCTGGATTGTCCCAGGGGACGGTCCCGCACTACTAGGGAGGAGTTGGCTTGCTGTCGTGAACTGGAAATGGGGCGATGTCAATGAAATTTCCTCTGTGGAGCGAGTATCATGCTCACAGGTCCTGGACAAATTTGACTCATTATTTCAACCCGGCATCGGCACTTTCATGGGGGCCAAGGTAGTGATTCACATAAACCCAGACGCCAGACCAGTACAACCACAAGGCCAGAGCGGTGCCGTACGTGATGTGGGAAAAGATAGAATGCGAATTGGACCGCCTATTGAGGGAAGGCATCATCTCGCCAGTCGAATTCAGTGACTGGGCTAGCCCGATTGTGCCGGTGCTCAAGGCGGATGGGTCGGTCAGGCTATGTGGCCACCATCAATCGCGTGTCACTCCTAGACCAGTACCCGCTACCGAGAGCGGAGGACCTCTTTGCGACGCTCTCAGGTGGCAAACGTTTTTCAAAATTGGACCTGACCTCAGCTTACATGACCCAGGAGCTGGCGAGTGAGTCGAAGAAGCTGACCACCATCATGACACACAAGGGGTTGTTTGAGTACAACAGATGTCCGTTCGGGATTCGCTCGGCCGCCGCGATCTTCCAACGAAATATGGAAAGCCTCCTCAAGTCGATTCCAGGGATGGTGGTTTTTCAGGACGACATCCTCATTACGGGTTGCGATACTGAAGAACACCTCCACAACTTGGAGGAGGTGCTACGCAGACTGGACCGGGTAGGTCTGCGACTGAAAAAGGCGAAGTGCGTCTTCCTAGCTCCAGAGGTAGAATTCCTGGGGATGAGGGTAGCAGCAGACGGGATCAGACCTACTGCATCCAAGACGGAAGCGATCCAGAGAGCACCCAGACCCCGTAACACGACGGAGCTCCATTCGTTCCTGGGGCTCCTGAACTATTTTGGTAACTTTCTTCCCAAATTGAGCACGCTGCTTGAGCCGCTACATGTGCTCCTACGCAAAGGTCGTGAATGGGTCTGGGGGGACAGCCAGGAAAGGGCTTTTAATAGAGCACGCAATTTGTTATGTTCCAACAATCTGCTAACGCTATATGACCCATGTAAGAAACTTGTGTTAACGTGCGATGCGTCGTCGTATGGTGTCGGGTGTGTGTTGCAGCATGTCAATGTCAAGGGTCAGTTGCAGCCGGTAGCTTATGCCTCCAGGAGTCTGTCCCAGGCAGAAAGGGGCTACGGGATGGTAGAAAAGGAGGCGCTCACATGTGTATATGCGGTAAAGAAAATGCACCAGTACCTGTTTGACAGGAAATTTGAGCTGGAGACAGATCACAAACCCCTAACGTCCCTTTTGGCCGACAACAAGGCCATACATGCAAACACATCGGCCCGCATACAGAGGTGGGCACTCACGTTAGTCGCCTATGACTACACAATTCGGCACAGACCGGGCACCGAAAACTGTGCTGATGCCCTCAGCAGGCTCCCACTAGCCACCACTGAGGGGGCTACCGAGCATGGTGCTGAGATGGTCATGGCTGTTGAAGCTTTCGGAAGCGAAGGCTCACCCGTGACAGCCCGTCAGATTAAAGTCTGGACAAATAGAGACCCGCTATTGTCTCTAGTTGAGAAATGTGTCCTGAATGGGGACTGGGCAGCCACGCACAGGGCATGCCCTGACAAATTTAAACCATTTCACAGGCGCAAGGATACACTCTCGATTCAGGCTGATTGCCTCCTGTGGGGATACTGCGAAGTCATGCCCCAGATGGGCAGAGAGGTGTTCATCAGAGAACTCCACAATGAGCACCCGGGCATTGTCATGATGAAGGCAATTGCCAGGTCACACGTTTGGTGGCCAGGGATAGATGCAGATCTGGAACTTTGTGTTCGCGGGTGCAACACGTGTGCCCAGCTGGGCCATGCGCCCAGGAAGCCGCCATTAGCTCCTGGCCATGGCCCGCCAAGCCTTGGTCACGCATCCATGTGGACTGCGCAGGTCCTTTCATGGGGAAAATGTTTTTGGTTGTAGTAGACGCCTCCTCCAAATGGATCGAGTGTGACATTTTAAATTCAAGCACATCCTCTGCCATGGTAGAAAGTCTACCTGCAATGTTCGCCGCCCATGGTCTACCGGATGTCTTGGTCAGTGACAATGGCCCGTGCTTCACAAGCACTGAATTCCAGGACTTCATGGCAGGCAATGGAATTAACCATGTTAGAACGGCACCGTTCAAGCCGGCCTCAAAAGGCCAGGCGGAACGAGCAGTGCAGATAATCAAACAGGGGATGCTCAGATTCCAAGGGGGTTCCCTACAAACCCGCTTATCACGCCTCCTGTTGGCCTATAGATCCCGACCACACTCGCTCACAGGGGTTCCACCCGCAGAGCTACTAATGAAAAGGACGCTCAAAACCCGATTATCCCTTATACACCCCACCATGAAAGAAATTGTTGTGAGCAGGCGCCAGTCACAATATCACTACCATGACAGGAATGCGAGGGCGCGATGTATTGATGTAAATGATCCTGTTTTTGTCCTCAACTCGGCTGCAGGGCCCCAATGGCTCGCAGGCACTGTGATTGCCAAAGAGGGAAATTAGGATTCTGGTAGTTAAACTTACCAATGGACAAATCTGCCGCAAACATGTGGATCAAACTAAAAAGGAGGTTCAGCAACCCCATAGAAGAAGCAGAGGAAGAACACGATATAGCGTTCACTCCACCACAGGTGACTGAACACAAGAACCAAGTGGAGGAGAGCCCAGTCACTGTGGGCAGTCCGGACAGGCCTGAGGCACCGCTAACAGCAGACACTCAGGCCAGCGCCCAACGACAGGAGCCCCAACTCAGGCGCTCTACAAGGGAGCGTAAACCACCAGAGAGACTCAACCTGTGATCCCAATAAGACTTTGGGGGGGAGGTGATATCATGTATTCAACCAGCATTGTAACCCATGTATAAACTGACCTAAGTTGTACACCGTGAGAACACTGACCACTAGGTGGGAGACACTCCTAACCTGGACCTTCAGGTATAAAAGGGGAAGCTCCACCAACCTTCATCACTTGAGTGCTAAGGAATAAAGGACAGGTCACAGACTGACCTTCTCTCAAGCATGGGCCTCGTGTGCATTTATACTGTGTATTAAGGACGTAGCAGAGAGAGAGAAACAGAGCGAGAGTGAGAGCGCGACAGAGAGAGAGGGAAAGATGGAGAGAGAAACAGAAACATAGAGAAAGAGACAGACAGAGAGAGAGACAGAGAGAGAGACAGAGAGAGAGAGAGAGAGAGAGAGAGATAGAGAGAGATCGACAGAGAGATAGAGAGCGAGACAAAGAGATAGGCAGACAGACAGATAGAGAGAGACAGAATTATAGAGAGATACAGAGAGAGAGAGACAGAGAGAGAGGGAGAGATGGAGCGAGATAGTGAGAGACTCAGAGCGAGAAGGTAAGAGAGCGTGAGAGATATCAATGGAGAAAAATACAGAGCAAGAGAGAGAGAGAGACAGAGAGAGACAGAGCAAGAGAGAGAGAGACAGAGTGTGAGAGAGACAGAGAGAAAGACAGAGAGAAAGACAGAGAGAGAGATAGACAGAGAGAGGGAAAGACAGAAGGAGAGACAGAGAGAGAGAGACAGATAGACAGAGACAGAGAGAGATTGATAGGAGAGAGGGAAAGATTGAGATAAAGACACGGAGAGATACAGAGCAAGAGAGAGAGAGTGACAGAGAGGGAAAAATGGAGCAAAAACATAGAGACAGTGAAAAAGAGAGAGAGAAAGAGAGACAGAGAGACAGAGAGACAGAAAGAGAGAGACAGAGAGAGAGAGAGGGAGAGAGAGCGAGGGAAAGACAATGAAATACAGTGAGACAGAGAGCGAGAGACAGCGACAGAGACAGAGAGACAGACAGAGCGAGAGAGAGAGAGAGAGAGAGGGAGATAGGCACAGACAAAGAGACGGAGCGAGAGAGAGAGAGACAGAGAGAGAGAGAGAGGGCGATAGGCAGAGAGACAGAGAGACGGAGAGAGAGAGGAGAGAGAGAGAAAGGGATTGATAGAGAGAGAGGGAAAGAAAGAGATACAGAGGGAGCGAGAGAGAGAGAGAGAGAGACAGAAAGAGAGGGTGACAGAGAGCGAGAGAAAGAGAGACAGAGAGAGAGAGGGAAAGACAGTGATAAAGATAGGGAGAGATAGAGATAGAGAGACAAAGATAGAGAGCGAGAGAGAGAGAGAGATAGTTCGAGAAAGGCAGAGATTGATAGAGAGAGGGAAAGACATTGATAAAGACAGGGAGATAGATAGAGAGAGAGAGAGAGAGAGTGTGTGACAGGGACAGAGAGAGAGAGACAGAGAGAGAGAGAGTGAGAGAGAGAGAGAGACAGAGATATATATACAAAGACAGAAATCACACACACAGCCGGTACACAGACATGTACCACACACACAGTCTGTACACAGAAATATATCACATACACAGCCTGTACACAGACATATATCACACACACAGTCTGTACACAGACATATATCACACACACAGTCTGTACACAGACATATATCACACACACAGTCTGTACACAGACATATATCACTCAAAGTCTGTACACAGACATATATCACACACACAGCCTGTACACAGACATATATCACACACACACAGTCTGTACACAGACATATATTATACACACAGCCTGTCCACAGACATATATCACACACACATACAGTCTGTACACAGACATATACCACACACACAGTCTGTACAGACATATATCACACACAGTCTGTACACAGACATATATCACACATGCAGTCTGTACACAGACATATATCACACACACAGCCTGTACACAGACATATATCACACACACAGTCTGTACACAGACATATATCACACACACAATCTGTACACAGACATATATCACACACACACAGCCTGTACACAGACATATATCACACACACACAGTCTGTACAGAGACATATGTCACACACACAGCCTGTACACAGACACATATCACACACACAGTCTGTGCACAGACATATATCACACACTCAGTCTGTACACAGACATATATCACACACACAGCCTGCACACAGACATATATCACACACACAGTCTGTACACAGACATATATCACACACACAGTCTGTAAACAGACATATATCACACACACACAGTCTGTACACAGACATATATCACACACACAGCCTGTCCACAGACATATATCACACACACACACAGTCTGTACACAGACATATACCACACACACAGTCTGTACAGACATATATCACACACAGTCTGTACGCAGACATATATCACACACGAAGTCTGTACACAGACATATATCACACACACAGCCTGTACACAGACATATATCATACACACAGTCTGTACACGGACATATATCACACACACAGTCTGTACACAGACATATATCACACACACAGTCTGTACACATACATATATCACACACAGTCTGTACACATCCATATATCACACACACACAGGCTGTACACAGACATATATCACACACACAGTCTGTACACAGACATATATATCTCACAGAGACTGTACACAAACATATATCACACACACAGCCTGTACACAGACATATACCACACACAGCCCGTACACAGACATATATCACACACACAGTCTGTAAACAGACATATATCACACACACAGCCCGTACACAGAAATATATCACACACACACAGCCCTTACACAGACATATATCACACAACAGCCTGTACACAGATATACATCACACACACAGACTGTAGACAGACTTATGTCACACACACAGCCTGTACACAGACATATATCACACACACATCCTGTACACAGACATATGTCACACACGAAGCCCGTACACAGACATATATCACAAACACAGTCTGTACACAGACATATATCACACAGACAGTTTGTACATACATATATCACACACACAGCCTGTATACAGACATATATCACACACACAGCCTGTACACAGACATATATATCATACACACAGTCTGTGCACAGACATATATGACACACACAGCCTGTACACAGAGATATATCAAACACACAGCCTGTACACAGACATCTATCACACACACACAGCCCGTGCACAGACCTATATCAGACACAGTCTGTACGCAGACATATACCACACACAGCCTGTACACAGATAGATATCACACACAGAGACTGTACCCAGACATATATCACACACAGAGACTGTACACAGACATATATCACACACACACAGCCCGTACACAGACATTTATCACACACACAGCCCGTAAACAGATATATATCAAACACACAACCTGTACACAGATATATATCACACACACAGTCTGTACACAGACATATATCGCACACACATTCTGTACACAGACATATATCACACACATAGACTGTACACAGATGTATATCACTCACACAGAGTCTGTACACAGACATATATCACACACAGAGTATGTACACAGACATATATCACACACACAGCCTGTACACAGACATATATCACACACACAGTCTGTACACAGACATATATCACAAACACAGTCTGTACACAGACATATATCACACACACAGCCTGTACACAGACATATATGACACACACATCCTGTGCACAGACCTATGTCACACAAACAGCCCGTACACAGACATATTTAACAAAAACATTCTGTACACAGACATATATCACGCACACAGCTGGTACACAGATATATCACACACACAGTCTGTACACAGACATACATCACACACACAGACTGTACACAGACATATATCACACACACAGCCTGTGCACAGACATATATCACACACACAATCTGTACACAGACATATATCACACACGCACAGCCTGTACACATACATATATCATACACACAATCTGTACGCAGATATATATCACACACACAGCCTGTATAGAGACATATATCACACACACAACCTGTACACAGATATATATATCACACACACAATCTGTGCACAGACATATATCACACACACAGTCTGGACACATACATATATCACACACAGTCTGTACACAGACATTATTCACACACATAGACATATATCACACACACAGCCCTTACACAGACCTATATCACACACAGTCTGTACGCAGACATATACCATACACAGCCTGTACACAGATATATATCACACACACACACAGTCTGTACAGACATATATCACACACACACAGTCTGTACACAGACATATAGCACACACACAGTCTGTACACAGATATATATCCCACACACAGCCTGTACAGACATATATCACACAGAGATTGTACACAGATATATCACACACACACAGCCTGTACACAGACTTATGTCACACACACACAGTCTGTACTCAGACATATATCACACACACAGCCTGTACACAGACATATATCACACACACAGTCTGTACGCAGACACAAATCACACACACAGCCCGTACACAGAAAGATACCACACACACACAGTCTGTACACAGATATATATCACACACACTCAGCCTGTACTCTGACATATATCACACACACAGTCTGTACACAGGCATATATCACACACACAGCCCGTATACAGACATATATCACACACAGAGACTGTACACAGACATATATCACGCACACAAAGCCCATACACAGACATATATCACACACACAGCCCGTACACAGACATATATCAAACACACAACCTGTACACAGATATATATCACACACACAGTCTGTACACAGACATATATCACACACACAGTCTGTACACAGGCATATATCACACACAGAGACTGTACACAGACATATATCACACACACACAGTCTGTACACAGACATATATCACACACAGTCTGTACACAGACATATATCATACACACAGTCTGTACACAGACATATATCATACACACAGTATGTACACAGACATATATCACACACACAGCCTGTACACAGACATATATCACACACACAGTCTGTACATAGACATATATCACACACAGTCTGTATACAGACATATATCACACACAGGCTGTACACAGACATATCACACACACAGTCTGTACACAGACATATATCACACACACAGCCCGTACACAGAAATATACCACACACACACAGTCAGTACACAGATATATATCACACACACAGTCTGTACACAGACATATATCACACACACAGCCATTACACAGACATATAACACACACAAATCCTGTTCACAGACATATGTCACACACACAGCCCGTACACAGCCATATTCAACAAACACAGTCTGTACACAGACATATATCACACACACAGTCTGTACACAGACATATATCACACACACAACCCGTACACAGACATACATCACACACACAGATTGTACACAGACATATATCACACACACAGCCTGTGCACAGTCATATATCACACAGAAAGTCTATGCACAGACATATATCACAAACACACAGTCTGTACACAGACATATATCACACGCACACAGTCTGTAAACAGACATATATCACACACACAGTCTGTACACAGACATATATCACACACAGTCTGTATACAGACATATATCACACACAGTCTGTACACAGACATATCACACACACACAGTCTGTACACAGACATATATCACACACACAGCCCGTACACAGAAATATACCACACACACACAGTCAGTACACAGACATATATCACACACACAGTCTGTACACAGACATATATCACACACACAGGATGTACACAGATATATTTCACACACACAGTCTGTACACAGACATATATCACACACACAGTCAGTACACAGACATATAGCACACAAACAGTCTGTACACAGACATATATCACACACACAGTCTGTACACAGACATATATCACACACACAGCCTGTACACATACATATATCACACACACAGTCTGTACACAGACATATATCACACACACAGTCTGTACACAGACATATATCACACACACAGTCAGTACACAGACATATATCACACACACAGTCTGTTCACAGACATTTATCACACACACAGTCTGGACACAGACATATATCACACACACAGCCTGTACGCAGACATATATCACACACACAGTCTGTACACAGACATTTATCACACTCACAGTCTGTACACAGACATATTTCACACACACAGTCTGTACACAGACATATAACACACACACACACACAGCCTGTACACAGACATATATCACACACACACAGTCTTTACACAGACATATATCACACACACAGCCTGTACACAGACACATATCACACACACAGCCAATACACAGACATATATCACACACATAGCCCGTACACAGACATATACCACACAGTCTGTACACAGACATATATCACAAACACAGTCTGTATACAGGCATATATAGCACACATAGTCTGTACACAGACATATATCACACACACAGCCTGTCCACAGACATATATCACACACACAGCCTGTCCACAGACATATATCACACACACACAGTCTGTACAGACATATACCACACACACAGTCTGTGCACAGACCTATTTCACACACAGTCTGTACACAGACATATATCACACACGAAGTCTGTACACAGTGTAGGGGAGGACGAAAACCCCCTCATTTTACCCAGAAGGAAAGGGGCTGTGGGATCAGTCTGTGCTGTGAATGAAAACCGATGGAAGGAAAACTTTGGGACACAAATGGAGACCCCCCCCCCCAGTGTTTGGACTCATAGGAAAGGGAATTTAATTTGGTACTATCTACCAGAAAGTTTGAAATCATAAAGTGCACATGGAAGAATCTGTGAACTTTAATCGAATTTGGGATTTTTTTTAAGGTCTGCAACAAAAGTGGTGGAGTCAATATCAAAAGGGCCAGTTTGGACATTGGAACTAATCAAATTGTCTGGGAACTGTATACCCTCGAAACTTGCCCCTTGAAAACATTAGCATTTAAACAATGCCACATACATATTCCAACACCTTTTTCATCAGGCAGAGAAATATCTGGCTCAGGCCAGACTAGCACAATGGCTACAGGAGGCCAATGCAATCAACACCCACTCAAACCTTGAGTAGGTTAACATCAGTGGGGAAAAAAACCTAAAAACCTCAAACTGCTGCATTTTTCAAAATCAAAAGTCCACCAATGAGAAGAATCGACTTCAGCAGGAGAGGCGGACTGGATAATCTGGCTATAAAAAAGGGGTTTCTGACGTAGTGAGAGAGAGGAGTGATGATTTTCCCTGCCCTGGTGATTCAACAACCACAACCACAGGCCTCTCGACACTGAAGGAAAACCAGTGTCCGAAGACACCGAAGATAGAAGAAACAAACCACCAGACTGCGGAAGGCACAGTAGTGAGTATAACCTCTGGTCCCCAGAACTCCCAACTCAGTTAGGCCAGGAAAGGTGGGAGGTTGGGCATTGTACTGCTAAACTGGTGTAAAGATTTTCGTTGTGTCCGTTTAGTGGGATTTAGGGGGATTGTTTTGGTGGTGTATTGCTGTTTGTTGAGTTACACCTTGCCAAATAAATTGGAAGCCTAAAGTTCCTCTTGGAATCACCTTGTCTCAGTTCTATTGTATTACATCTCCTGATCGTGAGTCTTATGTCAGAACCGTGTCAGGGAAGCTAGGAGCGCCTCGAAAACGCTCAACTGTGTGTCACAGTCTAGGGAAGAAGGGGTTAGGAGTGTTTGACACCCACAGGTGCCTCACAGGCTAGGCATAAGCTGTGGGTACGCACGAGTCTCAAAACCCCCTTCATAAGCTGTGGACACAGTCTCTCCAGGGGTGCTCTTGCAGCACTCAGGGTACCTCACAGGCCAGGCATAAGCTGTGAGGGCAGAAGGCCAGAGAGAGACACCCAAGGTACAACAACCCTGTGAAAACCCCTTACAGAACATGGTGACCACGGCAGGACATAAGCAAACAGGAGATGTTAATATAACAGATGAGGTGATAAGAGAGGAAACTAAAATGGAGGAGAGAATTTCCTCATACATTTTTGGCAAGGTGAACCTCACCAAACCTTGGGTACAAGCCCTCACTCGGGCAGAGCGCCCAGTGGATGCTGCTGCTCAGTGGACAGCAGGGAAGGACCACAACCACAGGGTGGAAAAGGCGATCTGGCTTATCTGCCTCACCCGCCAAGTCCGAAAGCTCGACCAGCGGGTGAAGGACTTGGAACAGAGTCTTCAGAAATCAGAGGAGCTCTCTGCTATCCGGGCTGTGTTTGGGGACAACCTGCTGGTCGAATTAGCTGGGGAGCAGCAAAGGAACCGGCAGTTGGAGGAGACCTTCCGAAATAGCCGGGACTATCTTCAGTGTCAGGTCACTGAGGCCAAGGGTAGTGAGGGGTCCCTCGGGGAACAGAATTCTCGGCACACCCAGAAAATTTGGGAACTGGAGAATAAATTAAAAGACGTACAGGCAGCCTATAAAGTGGCCAGTAGCAGTGAGTTTGCAGATCACGGTCCCTGCCAGGAGAGGATTAAAACTCTCACACACGCTCTATCCCAGGCAAAGGGGATGGTCGCCCTGATAGGACCTGGAGGGTCCACAGGGGACAAAGGAGAGTATTGGGGGGTAGAGGAGAATCCAAAGGCAAGAGACGCCCGAGCACCTCCTGAGGCACCGGTTGTTTGTCCGGTGGGGTACCAGGAGGGGCAGGACACGCAGGTAGTAGCATACCCAGGGCGGGGGGCAGACCAATGTGTCCCGCTCGGCAGCAGGGATGTGAGGCTCCCCCCGAGGGTCAGTTAAGGGCTGGATCAGGAGACCAGGCACTGTCTGCTGCACCGGGTATGGTGGGACAGCCAGAGGTAGAGGGACCAGCGCAGAAAGATCCTGAACCAGGGCGGATGTGCCCGGTCAGGCAGCACAAGTACGGTCCTCCACAGGGAGGTGGCCAAGGTCGGGGAGCGCTGGAGAGCGACTTTATTATTCCCCATGGAGTTCAATCACTCAGGGCCATGGTGGCCCATTTGGCCAAACTCACTCGCAGCGGGGACCCGTCTATCCACTTCATGGAGGTGATGCAGGCAGGGGAAATTAATGGGTGCGACGAGGAAGAGACAGCCAAGCTGCTGCTCTTCTCTCTGGACAGCAAACTGTAACAGGCCCTACCGGCAGAATGCCGGAGGGGACAGCGTACATTTACTGAGGTCCAGAGGGCCGTCCTTGAGGCTATGGGCTTCGATGACGGCAGTCCTATCGAATGGGTCGAACGGACAAGGCAGCTCGCAGGGGAAACCCCGCAGGCGTTTGTGGACAGGCTGTGGGTGGTATACCATGCAGCCTGTGGGGAGCTCCTCGACCGGGCGAATCTTTTCGCGGTACAGACTGGCCGCTGGCTGAGGATGCTGGTGGCAAACTGCTTGCCCCGGCTCAAGGCCAGGGCAGAACTGTGGTTCTATTCCCGGGACCACAACCTCACCGAGGAAGCAGCGGTCAGGCAACTGGCACTGGTCCAATGGAATGGAGGAGGGGAGGAGGAGAAAAACTCCAAAGGTCGGGTAAATGAAGTAAAGCCCAACTCGATTCCCAGAAGGGAATGGCACCAGGAGGGTGGCCGCTCGTCTGATGAGGAGGGAGTGTGCTACGGGTACGGGAAAGCTGGGCCTTTTAAAAGGGATTGCAGGAGCCCAGTAAAGAGATATGGGGGAGAAGTCCTTCAGGAGCTGCCCAGAGTGGGGGAAGTGGAGTGAGCTCCTCACTATCCCTTGACCAGATAGTAGCTGCTGTGAGGACAGCGCTGGAGGGGACTGGGAAGGTAGCCACGGCAACAGGCAGGGAAGCACCAGCAACCCTGCCAGTACAGAGGCCGTGACTAGCCCAGACCCAGCCTGCATACCTGTGCCCACTAGAATACGACCCCTGGGGATGACCCTGGGTCAAGATGGAGGTTGAGGGTGTATTGGGTACTTACCTTTTGGACACTGGTGCTTCCAGCATGATAGTCCATTCGGAGGACCCCACAACCTCACCTCTATCAAACGGGGTGCCGTATCAACTAGTTGGGTTCACAGGTAATGAGAAGGCTGGGTTTTTCTCAGTCCCGCTCGCAGGTCGTTTAGGAGCACTCCAAACACAATGGAAGTGCGTCCTGATGAACTGGGAGCGGGTGGGAAAAGGGATCTTGGGGGCTGATTTTATCATCGCTCGCCAGATCCTAGTAGACTTGAGGAATCACTGTCTATGGGGCACAGTGAGCACGGGAGTAGAGGGAGAAGTCATGGTTATTGATAAGAAACAGGGAAAAGGGACTCTGTGTACAATGAAGCCAAAAGGGGGTTACGACCTGGAGGTTCTGGTCGGTAACACCCCGGCTGAGTACAGGGCCTATGTGCAAGCAAATCTTGCAGCATTTGCCACCCATAAACACGACTGTGGGAGAGTCACAGGAGTGGAGGTTCGAATAGATGGGGATCCCATGTCGCGCCCGCAAAAGCAGTATGGCTTTCCCCGAGAGGCAGAAGCAGACTTGGAGACAGCTTTAAGCACGCTTGTCGAGCAGTGTGTTTTGAGACCCATAGCCACCCATGTCAACTCCCCGCTTTGGCCGGTTAGGAAACCAGACAATTCTTGGAGGGCTACGGTGGATTATAGGGTGCTCAATAAAAACATCCCAGCTTGTGCCCCCACAGTAGCGGCGGTTGCGGATCTGATCGGGGAAATCCCTGCATCCACAACCACGTTCAGTGTTGGACATATCCAACGGGTTCTGGTCTATCCCTGTACGGAGGGAAGACCAGTACAAGTTTGCCTTCACCTTCCGGGAACAGCAGTACACATGGAGCTGCCTCCCACAGGGCTTTCATAATAGTCCCAGCATCTTTCACCAATGCATGGCGAACTGCTTAAAAGGCTTCAGCCAGTCACACCCGCTGTTCCAGTATGTGGACGACCTGTTGTTGTTCACAGACAGCAGTGAGGAACACGGTCCACTGCTGGCCGAACTGCTGGTCTTACTGAAGGAAGGGGGTTTTAAAGTTAACCCCAAGAAAGCCCAGATAGGTCTAGGAGAGGTAGAATTCCTGGGCCTGACGATAAGGGCAGGAGAAAGGGCCATTGATGAGGCTAGAAGAAAGGCAGTGCAGGAACTCCCTGTCCCTAGGGATGTGTCGGGGGTAAGGTCTTTCCTGGGAATCACTGGCTACTGTAGGGACTTCATCGAGGACTATGCAGCCACTGCCGCCCCTCTGCTCAGACTCCTACATAAGGGGGTCGAGTGGGAATGGGACAAGGGCTGTGAGGCAGCATTTGTCCGTCTTAAGAGAGACCTGCAGGTAGCACCAGCCCTCGGGGCAATTGATGGGGGGGAGGAATTCTTCTTGGAGGTGGCAGCCAGTGGCGACAGTTTAAGTGCAGTGTTGCTCCAGGGGTGAAACGGTCAGCTGAGACCAGTGGTGTACTCCTCCAGGGTCCTCACAGAGGTAGAAAAGGGATACTCCAATTGTGAGAGGCACTTGCTTGCCACACACTGGGCAGTAAAGAGAGCTCAGATCTTTACCGGAATATCCCCCATTACACTCCTCACCCATCATACCCCGACGCAGATGCTGTTGGACGGGAGGATTAAGGACGGGACAGTGAGCAGTGCTAGAATCACTCGCTGGACCCTCCTCCTCTCCCAAATGAATTTAAATGTCAAGGGCCTCTGCGAGCCCAGGCTCGCAGCAAATTTAATCTATCCAGGGCAGCCGCATCGATGCTCTGTGGAGGGGTATGGGACATTAACTTTGGATTTCGGGCAGGGATTACCCCACAGGCCGCGAGATCTACGTTGATGGCTCCAGTTCAGTGTCCGCGGGTACAAGACTCACGGGCTGCGGAGTTTGGGATCCCAAGGCAGGGATTGCCTTGGCTCTTAAACTCCCATGCACCCTGAGCGCCCAGCAGGCGGAACTCCCGGCGGTGATGTATGTGGTCACACACCCCGAGGAATTCCCTACCCCATACACGATTTGCTCGGACAGCATGTTCACTTGCAATTCGTGTACAGAGTATCTGGCGATTTGGTCACGCCGGGGGTACACCTCTGCAGATGGGAAGCCCTTTGTGACCAAAACCCTGCTAGGAAAGATCGTAGCTGCAATGGGAGAAACCGGGGATGTATATATCCATAAGGTAAAGGCCCACTCCAAAACTGAGCCACGGAGGGAAGGTAACCAGCAGGCAGACCTGCTGGCAAGGGAAGGTGCTCGCACAGGTCGCCCATAGGACCCATATGAGGCAGGCAGGATAGCAGTAGCAAGAAGCAAGCCAGAGACACAAGGGAGCGTAGGGGCGGCTGTGACCCCGGACCTTAAAGTAGTCCAGATGCAGGATCCGATCCTGAAGGCTGCCTTGGCTGCTATTAAAAGAGGGGGAAAAGGCGGAGGGCCCATCCAGTGCTGTAGATATTGCTGTGCGGGAAGGCATGTTGTTTTAAGGGGACAAATGGGTACTGCCGCCACAAAACCGGAGGGAATTCCTTCAGCTGGCCCATGAGGGTCCAGGTGCGGGACACCCTGGGCCAGAATCTACCTGGCAACGGGTAGAAAAGGCAGGGTGGTGGCCAGACCTCAGAGAAGACGTCCGCAACTTCTGTGCGGGCTGTCTGGTTTGCGCTGCAAACAACCCAGACCCTCAGAAAAGGAAGGCCTCTATGGGACATGTCAGGCGGATAGGGGGACCATGGCAGTCGATCCAGATCGACTACATCGGATTCCTACCGGCCGCCCAGGGGGGCTATAAATACTGCCTCGTCCTGGTGGATGTGTTTTCCAAGTGGGTGGAAGCCTTCCCTTGCCGAACAGCTACCACGGTGGGGACTGCAAAAATCCTGGTGAGGGAGGTGTTCTCTCGGTGGGGTCTACCTCAAATCGTGGAGTCCGACCGGGGAAGCCACTTCACCGGCCAGGTGATGCAGGCCACCCTAAAGGTGCTGGGGATAAGAGCCAAATGGCATGTCGCCTACAACCCTCAGTCCTCAGGCCCCATAGAACGCCTGAACCGGACCCTAAAGGAAAGGTTGCGCAAGGAGACGGGAGATTCACCTAACAAGTGGGTGGAGGTCTTACCGTTGGTCCTCATGGGAATCCGGGCCAGTCAGTCAAAGAGCACAGGGTACTCACCCCATGAGCTGATGACAGGCCGGATCATGAGAACCCCAGTGCATGTGTTGGCACCGGTTCTCACCGAAGGGCAGCTCCGAGAGGTGAACCGGGACGGGTTTGTCAGGAACCTGTTTGAAAACCTCAAACAGATTCACTGGCAGGCTGCTAGTAACATGGGCAGACAGCATCAGAGTAACCGATTGCTGCTAGAACCCAGCAAACACCACGAATGGGAGATAGGGGACCAGGTCATGGTTAGGAACTATGCTCGGGTCGGGGTTTTTGAAGCATTATATATGGGACCATACAGCAGAGTCGACAAGGCTAGCCCTATGGTTTATGCGGTTCGACTGCCTCGCCGGTTGAAGTGGTATCACATTAATCAATGTAAATTGTTTGACCCCAAAAGAGGTAAAAAACAGAGGGGACGAGCAAGGGAAGGGAATCAGGCACTGGGGAAAGAACAGGCCCCGGTGGATTTGGAGGCTCCGGAGGAGGCAGCAGGTCCCGAAGCTCTACAGCCGGGGCTGGTTCACTGCTCCAGTAAGGCTATCCCACCACTGGGTAGAGGGTCCCAGCCCACTAACAGAAGTAGGGAGAAAGGCTCTACCATTAGCAAGGTTCAAGGGGAAGCTGAACCTCCCATGGTGGATCAGCTGGGGCTAGCCCAAGATGTGGAGGAGATGGCACTGCAGCCCATAACGTGGGACTCTGCACCGACAGTAAGGAGGAGTAAAGAATGCCACAGCCCAGGGCACCGTGGTCCCCTGTTTACTTAGCCCCCCGCCCCAGACTAATACGGCGAAAGACAACAGGGAGGGTGCTCTGTTGCACTAGCAAGGGTCTCCCACCGATTATCCGGGGCTCGGGAGGGCCTTGGAGGGCAGCACAAGACTCATTTAGGGGGACCATACGAGCCCCTCAGCGGAGGACATCCTGGTCCCCAGGGTACGGTCAGCCAAGTGGTCGACGACGCCTGTACAGTGACAGGATATAGCCTGGCCACCCGGGGACGGGTGGCGGTGTATATATTTCCCCTTCCTGTTTTGTTACTTTGTGTTGTGTGTATATGTGTTTAGGTAAGTCAGTGACGATTGGGTACAGCATTTTTGTGTTTGGAACATGTTAAGTGGGCCGAGCCTGGAGAGGTCTCTCAAGGCAAGGCCATGTTCTTCTTGCCTTCCAGATGTCAACACCTCCCGACTGGACATTAGTGATGCTGGTATCGCTAAGGATCTGCACCGGGCACCGAGGGGACACCGAGGACTCCCTGGTTTTCGGATGCTCCGGGGGCAGAGTGCCGACAGTGACCACAGGAGAAGGGACTCCGGTGGCGGATGGCCGGGTCACCTAATCCCACGAGGGGAAATGGCCTGGGTGGTTGGGATCGAACTCCACCAAGTACTCCAACCATAAGGACTTTACCTACGGAGAGGCCTCCATCCCCTGCCCGGAGATCACTGTGGCCACTTCCAGAGTGAGAGTGACAGAAGGCAGGAAGGTATGCCTAACTTGCCAAGGGGACATACATCTGGGACGGTGGTGGTGGCTCAGAAAGCTCAAGAGGGAAATGAGAGACCGACACTCGGACTGGGAACGTCTGGATAATGATACCTACCGAACCATCATGGGGTCATCCGGCGGGGTAACGGTGTGCTGGGAGAAATGGTGGGCGTACGACCAAGGAATTAATTTGTGTATGTGGGGATCCACTCGCGTGTGTTCAGAGAGGACCTCCATTGCTTTTTATAGGTGGTGGCAGGATGTCGGGGATGGGGTGGTATGGGATCGCAGCGGGGAGGCGTGTGTGACCCCCAATCCCCGGGTACCAGTAAACGCCACCGAACTTGTAGTTCGGGAAAGGAAGCCCCCACCCACGGCCAAGCCCACCGTCCCACACGAGTGCCCGACAACAACCAGGGGGCCGGGGAATGGTTTAGTGTTGGTCCCTACCGAGAAACTACTTTATCAGGGGGTACACTACGCAGTGGCATCAGTGGTGCTAAATCTGACAGAAGTCCGCCTACCTACGTGGTGTCCCCGGGAAACCGAGCTGTTATACCAGGCTCTGCTGCGGGAGATGTTCCGGAAGTTCTATGAACTGGACTTCGGGGATGTCAAAGTGACAGACTTGTATAAACAGTGGGATAGGGCCGAACCGGGCAGACAGAGGCGTGGCACTTTAAATGACATTCTTACGGGGTTTAA
Source organism: Pristiophorus japonicus (assembly GCF_044704955.1). Classification (NCBI taxonomy): domain Eukaryota; kingdom Metazoa; phylum Chordata; class Chondrichthyes; family Pristiophoridae; genus Pristiophorus; species Pristiophorus japonicus. The sequence goes on along the minus strand of NW_027254707.1, from coordinate 3,071,230 downwards.
CACCAGGGCGTCTGCCATAAACAGTTTGGATAACATGCAGCTGGCCCTCCAGATAAATGGGTTAAAGAATCAGCTGCGCAAAGTCCTGGGGGACGAGAATACCGTAGTGGGTTCTCGCTCCACGAAGAGGTGGCAATGACAGTTCACTTAAAGGAGATTATTTCTCAATTGGAGGCACAGGCCAGGGCTGTAAACGCCTTGATTCGGAAGGATAGAAACGCCTCCGATCAAGCCGCCCAAAATGAGGTGTGTGTGCTCTATGGGGCCTGGTTGCTGGGAGAGGGACGGAGTAACCTCGATGATCTGTGACAGGGACAGGTCCCCTCCTGGATCAGCAACCAGCACTTAGCAGCACTGCACCCTTACGATAATGTTTTGAGTCCTTGCCAACTTCGTGTAGCATCGGAAGCCTACCCGGTACCAGTGGACTGTGGAAAGTCAAATCATACCATCATGGGTGTGTTGGTCAGGATGCCCGTGATGGGGGCGTCCCCACGACCAGCACCCCTGTACCGAGTGGAGAATGTGGGAGCCATTCGTGGAGGGGTGCATGTTCGATTCCAAGAGGTCCCACCTTATGTCACAATGTGGGAGCACACTGTGACAGGTACAGACCTCTCGGGTTGTCGGAGCAGGGGAGCACAGGTAATCCTGTGCCCCCAGCACTTGAACGCTTTTGCAAGGCCACAATGCGGGTTCAGCACTGCTGGGGCAGAGCCTATCAATTGCACAATGGAGGTAATGGCCCCTAACCATATGCCTCCACAGGTAGCATATGGAGGCGGTGTGACATATTGTGTCACCACAAGTGCCCAACGTTATGAACACGGACCGGGAAGGTGGTGTCCAATTCCGTTCAGCAGCTTTTGCTTTAAACCCAGGGCAGAGGTTCAAGTGGCACACACCAGAATCACACCCATCCCTGAACCTTCCACAATTCACCTCACGGTACAAAACAACCTCAGCCATCTACAACAATATGTCGCCCATTTTGGCTATCCCATTGCCCCACTACCTGAGAAACTTACAGCCCTCCTCCAGGCAGTGGATTTGTCTCAAAAACATTTTTACACCATGGAGCAGAAAACTGAAATTCTAGCAGGGGAGATTGCCCAGATTAAACCCCCAGCATGGTGGGATTTGGGAATACGGGCAGACATACCTGCATGGATCCGGGTGGGATCGCATGCCTTAGTAATCGGCCAACTCCTGATTGTAGCTTATCTGCTATTTACAAGCTGTAAGCTCAGGAGAAAAAGAAAAAGAACGCAGTTCCTCAGGCTACTACACAGCCAGGAGAGCCGTTGCTAAACACTCAAGGTGTGTAAACAAAGCTTGACCGCGACACTTAGGCGGTTTTGTTATTCTCAGGGATGACTGCGTTTTTCATACATGGCCCCTGGGGAGTTTGCAGGGCAGGTTTCTTTGTTTTACGTTTGAGACCGAAATGAGACTCAATGTACAATTACTGCTGTAACCTTAAGTACATATATGTATGTTGCTGTCGTGTAGTGTAACCTGTTGGATTTCTGTGTTTAGTACCGCGTTAAAAGAAATTACGATATATATTGACGGGATCAGTTTAGAGTTAAACTGGGGAAAGTTGGGCAATTTGGGAGACCTAGGGTTTTCTCAGCACCCTGAACTTTGACACACTCGAGTGGTGTCTGACTGTGTCAGATGGGGGATTATGTAGGGGAGGACGAAAACCCCTCATTTTACCCAGAAGGAAAAGGGCTGTGGGATCAGTCTGTGCTGTTAATTGAAACCGATGGAAGGAAAACTTTGGGACACAAATGGAGACCCCCCCCCCGTGTTTGGACTCATAGGAAAGGGAATTTAATTTGGAACTATCTACCAGAAAGTTTGAAATCCTAAAGTGCACATGGAAGAAACTATGAACTTTAATCGAATTTGGGATTTTTTTCAAGGTCTGCAAGAAAAGGGGTGGAGTCAATATCAAAAGGGCCAGTTTGGACATTGGAACTAATCAAATTGTCTGGGAACTGTATACCCTCGAAACTTGCCCCTTGAAAACATTAGCATTTAAACAATGCCACATACATATTCCAACACCTTTTTCATTAGGCATAGAAATATCTGGCTCAGGCCAGACTAGCACAATGGCTACAGGAGGCCGATGCAATCAACACCCACTCAAACCTTGAGTAGGTTAAGATCAGTGGGGAAAAAAACCTAAAAACCTCAAACTGTTGCATTTTTCAAAATCAAAAGTCCACCAATGAGAAGAATCGACTTCAGCAGGAGAGGCGGACTGGATAATCTGGCTATAAAAAAGGGGTTTCTGACGTAGTGAAGAGATAGAGGAGTGATGATTTTCCCTGCCCTGGTGATTCAACAACCACAACCACAGGCCTCTCGACACGGAAGGAAAACCAGTGTCCGAAGACACTGAAGATAGAAGAAACAAACCACCAGACTGCAGAAGGCACAGTAGTGAGAATAACCTCTGGTCCCCAGAACTCCCAACTCAGTTAGGCCAGGAAAGGTGGGAGGTTGGGCATTGTACTGCTAAACTGGTGTAAAGATTTTCGTTGTGTCCGTTTAGTGGGATTTAGGGGGATTGTTTTGTTGGTGTATTGCTGTTTGTTGAGTTACACCTTGCCAAATAAATTGGAAGCCTAAAGTTCCTCTTGGAATCACCTTGTCTCAGTTCTATTGTATTACATCTCCTGATCGTGAGTCTTATGTCAGAACCGTGTAAGGGAAGCTAGGAGCGCCTCGAAAACGCTAAACTGTGTGTCACAGTCTAGGGAAGAAGGGGTTAGGAGTGTTTGACACTCACAGGTGCCTCACAGGCTAGGCATAAGCTGTGGGGACGCACGAGTCTCAAAACCCCCTTCATAAGCTGTGGACACAGTCTCTCCAGGGGTGCTCTTGCAGCACTCAGGGTACCTCACAGGCCAGGCATAAGCTGTGAGGGCAGAAGCCCAGAGAGAGACACCCAAGGCACAACAACAACCCTGTGAAAACCCCTTACAGTCCCTCCCACACTGAGCCTCACATTCACACACACTTCAGCTGGGTCTGGATCACTGGACGCTGAGGCAGGTCCCTCACACACTGAGCCTCACATTCACACAAACTTCAGATGGGTCTGGATGACTGGACCCAGAGATTGGTCCCTCACACACTGAGCCTCACATTCACGCACACTTCAGCTGGGTCTGGATCACTGGATCCTGAGACTGGTCCCTCACACACTGAGCCTCACATTCACACACACTTCAGCTGGGTCTGGATCACTGGACCCTGAGACTGGTTCCTCACACACTGGGCCTCACATTCACACACACTTCAGCTGGGTGTGGATCACTGGACCCTGAGACTGGTCCCTCACTCTATGAGCCTCACATTCACACACACTTCAGCTGCGTCTGGATCACTGCACCCTGAGACTGGTCCCTCACACACTGAGCCTCACATTCACACACACTTCAGCTGGGTCTGGATCACTGGACCCTGAGACTGGTCCCTCACACATTGATCCTCACATTCACACACACTTCAGCTGGGTCTGGATCACTGGACCCTGAGACTGGTTCCTCACACACTGAGCCTCACATTCACACACACTTCAGCTGGGTCTGGATCACTGGACCCTGAGACTGGTCCCTCACACACTGAGCCTCACATTCACACACACTTCAGCTGGGTCTGGATCACTGGACCCTGAGACTGGTCCCTCATACACTGAGCCTCACATTCACACAAACTTCAGATGGGTCTGGATGACTGGACCCAGAGATTGGTCCCTCACACACTGAGCCTCACATTCACACACACTTCAGCTGGGTCTGGATCACTGGATCCTGAGACTGGTCCCTCACACACTGAGCCTCACATTCACACACACTTCAGCTGGGTCTGGATCACTGGACCCTGAGACTGGTTCCTCACACACTGGGCCTCACATTCACACACACTTCAGCTGGGTCTGGATCACTGCACCCTGAGACTGGTCCCTCACACATTGATCCTCACATTCACACACACTTCAGCTGGGTCTGAATCACTGGACCCTGAGACTGGTTCCTCACACACTGAGCCTCACATTCATGCACACTTCAGCTGGGTCTGGATCACTGGACCCTGAGACTGGTCCCTCACACACTGAGCCTCACATTCACACACACTTCAGCTGGGTCTGGATCACTGGATTCTGAGGCTGGTCCCTCACACACTGAGCCTCACATTCACACACACTTCAGCTGGGTCTGGATCACTGGACCCTGAGACTGGTCCCTCACACTCTGAGCCTCACATTCACACAGACTTCAGCTGGGTCTGGATCACTGGACCCTGAGACTGGTCCCTCACACACTGAGCCTCACATTCACACACACTTTAGCTGGGTCTGGATCACTGGACCCTGAGACTGGTCCCTCACACACTGAGCCTCACATTCACACACACTTCAGCTGGGTCTGGATCACTAGACCCTGAGACTGGTCCATCACACACTGAACCTCACATTCACACACACTTCAGTTGGGTCTGGATCACTGGACCCTGAGACTGGTCCCTCACACACTGAGCCTCACATTCACACAAACTTCAGCTGGGTCTGGATCACTGGACCCTGAGGCTGGTCCCTCACACACTGAGCCTCACATTCACACACACTTCAGCTGGGTCTGGATCACTGGACCCTGAGACTGGTCCCTCACACACTGAGCCTCACATTCACACACACTTCAGCTGGGTCTGGATCACTGGACCCTGAGGCTGGTCCCTCACACACAGAGCCTCACATTCACACACACTGCAGCTGGGTCTGGATCACTGGACCCTGAGACTGGTCCCTCACACACTGAGCCTCACATTCACACAAACTTCAGCTGGGTCTGGATCACTGCACCCTGAGACTGGTCCCTCACACACTGAGCTTCACATTCACACACACTTCAGCTGGGTCTGGATCACTGGACCATGAGACTGGTCCCTCACACACTGAGCCTCACATTCACACACACTTCAGCTGGGTCTGGATCACTGGACCCTGACGCTGGTCCCTCACACACTGATCCTCATCTCACACACACTTCAGCTGGGTCTGGATCACTGGACCCTGAGACTGGTCCCTCACACATTGAGCCTCATATTCACACACACTTCAGCTGGGTCTGGATGACTGGACCCTGAGACTGGTTCCTCACACACTGAGCCTCACATTCACACACACTTCAGCTGGGTCTGGATCACTGGACCCTGAGACTGGTCCCTCACACACTGTGCCTCAGATTCACACACACTTCAGCTGGGTCTGGATCACTGGACCCTGAGACTGGTTCCTCACACACTGAGCCTCACATTCACACACACTTCAGCTCGGTCTGGATCACTGGACCCTGAGACTGGTCCCTCACTCTATGAGCCTCACATTCACACACACTTCAGCTGCGTCTGGATCACTGCACCCTGAGACTGGTCCCTCACACACTGAGCCTCACATTCACACACACTTCAGCTGGGTCTGGATCACTGGACCCTTAGACTGCTTCCTCACACACTGAGCCTCACATTCACACACACTTCAGCTGAGTCTGGATCACTGGACCCTGAGACTGGTCCCTCACACACTGAGCCTCACATTCACACACACTTCAGCTGGGTCTGGATCACTGGACCGTGAGACTGGTCCCTCACACACTGAGCCTCACATTCACACACACTTCAGCTGGGTCTGGATCACTGGAACGTGAGACTGGTCCCTCACACACTGAGCCTCACATTCACACACACTTCAGCTGGGTCTGGATCACTGGACCCTGAGAGTGGTCCCTCATACACTGAGCCTCACATTCACACACACTTCAGCTGGGTCTGGATCACTGGACCCTGAGATTGGTCCCTCACACACTGAGCCTCACATTCACACAAACTTCAGCTGGGTCTGGATCACTGGACCCTGAGACTGGTCCCTCACACACTGAGCCTCACATTCACACACACTTCAGCTGGGTCTGGATCACTGGATTCTGCGGCTGGTCCCTCACACACTGAGCCTCACATTCACACACACTTCAGCTGGGTCTGGATCACTGGACCCTGAGACTGGTCCCTCACACACTGAGCCTCACATTCACACATACTTCAGCTGGGTCTGGATCACTGGACCCTGAGACTGGTCCCTCACACACTGAGCCTCACATTAGCACAAACTTCAGCAGGGTCTGGATCACTGGACCCTGAGACTGGACCCTCACACACTGAGCTTCACATTCACACACACTTCAGCTGGGTCTGGATCACTGGACCCTGAGACTGGTCCCTCACACACTGAGCCTCACATTCACACACACTTCAGCTGGGTCTGGATCACTGGACCCTGACGCTGGTCCCTCACACACTGAGCCTCATCTCACACACAATTCAGCTGGGTCTGGATCACTGGACCCTGAGACTGGTCCCTCACACATTGAGCCTCACATTCACACAAACTTCAGCTGGGTCTGGATCACTTGACCCTGAGACTGGTCCCTCACACACTGAACCTCACATTCACACACACTTCAGCTGGGTCTGGATCACTGGACCCTGAGACTGGTCCCTCACACACTGAGCCTCACATTCACACACACTTCAGCTGGGTCTGGATTACTGGATCCTGAGGCAGGTCCCTCACACACTGAGCCTCACATTCACACAAACTTCAGCTGGGTCTGGATGACTGGACCCAGAGACTTGTCCCTCACACACTGAGCCTCACATTCACACACACTTCAGCTGGGTCTCGATCACTGGACCCTGAGACTGGTCCCTCACACACTGAGCCTCACATTCACACACACTTCAGCTGGGTCCGGATCACTGGGCCCTGAGACTGGTCCCTCACACACTGAGCCTCACATTCACACACACTTCAGCTGGGTCTTGATCACTGGACCCTGAGGTTGGTCCCTCACACACTGAGCCTCCCATTCACACACACTTCAGCTGGGTCTGGATCACTGGACCCTGAGACTGGTCCCTCACACACTGAGCCTCACATTCACACACACTTCAGCTGGGTCTGGATCACTGGACCCTGAGACTGGTCCCTCACACACTGAGCCTCACATTCACACACACTTCAGCTGGGTCTGGATCACTGGACCCTGAGACTGGTCCCTCACACACTGAGCCTCACATTCACACACACTTCAGCTGGGTCTGGATCACTGGACCCTGAGGCAGGTTCCTCACACACTGAGCCTCACATTCACACAAACTTCAGCTGGGTCTGGATGACTGGACCCAGAGACTGGTCCCTCACACACTGAGCCTCACATTCACACACACTTCAGCTGGGTCTCGATCACTGGACCCTGAGTCTGGTCCATCACACACTGAGCCTCACATTCACACACACTTCAGCTGGGTCTGGATCACTGTCCCTGAGACTGGTCCCTCACACACTGAGCCTCACATTCACACACACTTCAGCTGGGTCTTGATCACTGGACCCTGAGGTTGGTCCCTCACACACTGAGCCTCACATTCACAAACACTTCAGCTGGGTCTGGATCACTGGATCCTGAGACTGGTCCCTCACACACTGAGCCTCACATTCACACACACTTCAGCTGGGTCTGGATCACTGGACCCTCAGACTGGTCCCTCACTCTATGAGCCTCACATTCACACACACTTCAGCTGCGTCTGGTTCACTGCACCCTGAGACTGGTCCCTCAAACACTGAGCCTCACATTCACACACACTTCAGCTGGGTCTGGATCACTGGATCCTGAGACTGGTCCCTCACACATTGAGCCTCACATTCACACACACTTCAGCTGGGTCTGGATCACTGGACCCTGAGACTGGTTCCTCACACACTGAGCCTCACATTCACACACACTTCAGCTGGGTCTGGATCACTGGACCCTGAGACTGGTCCCTCACACACTGAGCCTCACATTCACACACACTTCAGCTGGGTCTGGATCACTGGACCGTGAGACTGGTCCCTCACACACTGAGCCTCACATTCACACACACTTCAGCTGGGTCTGGATCACTGGACCCTGAGACTGGTCCCTCACACACTGAGCCTCACATTCACACACATTTCAGCTGGGTCTGGATCACTGGACCCTGAGGCAGGTCCCTCACACACTGAGCCTCACATTCACAAACACTTCAGCTGGGTCTGGATCACTGGGCCCTGAGACTGGTCCCTCACACACTGAGCCTCACATTCACACACACTTCAGCTGGGTCTTGATCACTGGACCCTGAGGTTGGTCCCTCACACACTAAGCCTCACATTCACACACACACTTCAGCTGGGTCTGGATCACTGGACCCTGAGACTGGTCCCTCACACACTGAGCCTCACATTCACACACACTTCAGCTGGGTCTGGATCACTGGATCCTGAGACTGGTCCCTCACACACTGAGCCTCACATTCACACACACTTCAGCTGGGTCTGGATCACTGGACCCTGAGACTGGTTCCTCACACACTGAGCCTCACATTCACACACACTTCAGCTGGGTCTGGATCACTGGACCCTGACACTGGTCCCTCACACACTGAGCCTCACATTCACACACACTTCAGCTGGGTCTGGATCACTGGACCCTGAGACTGGTCCCTCACACACTGAGCCTCACATTCACACACACTTCAGCTGGGTCTGGATCACTGGACCCTGAGACTGGTCCCTCACACACTGAGCCTCACATTCACACACACTTCAGCTTGGTCTGGATCACTGGATCCTGAGACTGGTCCCTCACACACTGAGCCTCACATTCACACACACTTCAGCTGGGTCTGGATCACTGGACCCTGAGACTGGTTCCTCACACACTGAGCCTCACATTCACACACACTTCAGCTGGGTCTGGATCACTGGAACCTGAGACTGGTCCCTCACACACTGAGCCTCACATTCACACACACTTCAGCTGGGTCTGGATCACTGGACCCTGAGACTGGTCCCTCACACACTGAGCCTCACATTCACACACACTTCAGCTGGGTCTGGATCACTGGACCCTGACGCTGGTCCCTCACACACTGAGCCTCATCTCACACACACTTCAGCTGGGTCTGGATCACTGGACCCTGAGACTGGTTCCTCACACACTGAGCCTCACATTCACACACACTTCAGCTGGGTCTGGATCACTGGACCCTGAGACTGGTCCCTCACACACTGAGCCTCACATTCACACACACTTCAGCTGGGTCTGGTTCATTGGACCCTGAGACTGGTCCCTCACACACTGAGCCTCACATTCACACACACTACAGCTGGGTCTGGATCACTGGACCCTGAGACTGGTCCCTCACACACTGAGCCTCACATTCACACACACTTCAGCTGGGTCTGGATCACTTGACCCTGAGTCTGGTCCCTCACACACTGAGCCTCACATTCACACACACTTCAGCTGGGTCTGGATCACTGGACCCTGAGACTGGTCCCTCACACACTGAGCCTCACATTCACACACACTTCAGCTGGGTCTGGATCACTGGATCCTGAGGCAGGTCCCTCACACACTGAGCCTCACATTCACACAAACTTCAGCTGGCTCTGGATGACTGGACCCAGAGACTGGTCCCTCACACACTGAGCCTCACATTCACACACACTTAAGCTGGGTCTCGATCACTGGACCCTGAGACTGGTCCCTCATACACTGAGCCTCACATTCACACACGCTTCAGCTGGGTCTGGATCACTGGGCCCTGAGACTGGTCCCTCACACACTGAGCCTCACATTCACACACACTTCAGCTGGGTCTTGATCACTGGACCCTGAGGTTGGTCCCTCACACACTAAGCCTCACATTCTCACACACACTTCAGCTGGGTCTGGATCACTGGACCCTGAGACTGGTCCCTCACACACTGAGCCTCACATTCACACACACTTCAGCTGGGTCTGGATCACTGGATCCTGAGACTGGTCCCTCACACACTGAGCCTCACATTCACACACACTTCAGCTGGGTCTGGATCACTGGACCCTGAGACTGGTTCCTCACACACTGAGCCTCACATTCACACACACTTCAGCTGGGTCTGGATCACTGGACCCTGAGACTGGTCCCTCACACACTGAGCCTCACATTCACACACACTTCAGCTGCGTCTGGATCACTGCACCCTGAGACTGGTCCCTCACACACTGAGCCTCACATTCACACACACTTCAGCTGGGTCTGGATCACTGGATCCTGAGACTGGTCCCTCACACATTGAGCCTCACATTCACACACACTTCAGCTGGGTCTGGATCACTGGACCCTGAGACTGGTTCCTCACACACTGAGCCTCACATTCACACACACTTCAGCTGGGTCTGGATCACTGGACCCTGAGACTGGTCCCTCACACACTGAGCCTCACATTCACACACACTTCAGCTGGGTCTGGATCACTGGACCGTGAGACTGGTCCCTCACACACTGAGCCTCACATTCACACACACTTCAGCTGGGTCTGGATCACTGGACCCTGAGACTGGTCCCTCACACACTGAGCCTCACATTCACACACATTTCAGCTGGGTCTGGATCACTGGACCCTGAGGCAGGTCCCTCACACACTGAGCCTCACATTCACAAACACTTCAGCTGGGTCTGGATCACTGGGCCCTGAGACTGGTCCCTCACACACTGAGCCTCACATTCACACACACTTCAGCTGGGTCTGGATCACTGGATCCTGAGACTGGTCCCTCACACACTGAGCCTCACATTCACACACACTTCAGCTGGGTCTGGATCACTGGACCCTGAGACTGGTTCCTCACACACTGAGCCTCACATTCACACACACTTCAGCTGGGTCTGGATCACTGGACCCTGAGACTGGTCCCTCACACACTGAGCCTCACATTCACACACACTTCAGCTGGGTCTGGATCACTGGACCCTGAGACTGGTCCCTCACACACTGAGCCTCACATTCACACACACTTCAGCTGGGTCTGGATCACTGGACCCTGAGACTGGTCCCTCACACACTGAGCCTCACATTCACACACACTTCAGCTGGGTCTGGATCACTTGACCCTGAGACTGGTCCCTCACACACTGAGCCTCACATTCACACACACTTCAGCTGGGTCTGGATCACTAGACCCTGAGACTGGTCCCTCATACACTGAGCCTCACATTTACACACACTTCAGTTGGGTCTGGATCACTGGACCCTGAGACTGGTCCCTCACACACTGAGCCTCACATTCACACACACTTCAGCTGGGTCTGGATCACTGGACCCTGAGGCTGGTCCCTCACACACTGAGCCTCACATTCACACACACTTCAGCTGGGTCTGGATCACTGGACCCTGAGACTGGTCCCTCACACACTGAGCCTCACATTCACACACACTTCAGCTGGGTCTGGATCACTGGACCCTGAGGCTGGTCCCTCACACACAGAGCCTCACATTCACACACACTGCAGCTGGGTCTGGATCACTGGACCCTGAGACTGGTCCCTCACACACTGAGCCTCACATTCACACAAACTTCAGCTGGGTCTGGATCACTGGACCCTGAGACTGGTCCCTCACACACTGAGCTTCACATTCACACACACTTCAGCTGGGTCTGGATCACTGGACCCTGAGACTGGTCCCTCACACACTGAGCCTCACATTCACACACACTTCAGCTGGGTCTGGATCACTGGACCCTGACGCTGGTCCCTCACACACTGAGCCTCATCTCACACACACTTCAGCTGGGTCTGGATCACTGGACCCTGAGACTGGTCCCTCACACATTGAGCCTCACATTCACACACACTTCAGCTGGGTCTGGATCACTGGACCCTGAGACTGGTTCCTCACACACTGAGCCTCACATTCACACACACTTCAGCTGGGTCTGGATCACTGGACCCTGAGACTGGTCCCTTTCACACTGAGCCTCACATTCACACACACTTCAGCTGGGTCTGGATCACTGGACCCTGAGACTGGTTCCTCACACACTGAGCCTCACATTCACACACACTACAGCTGGGTCTGGATCACTGGACCCTGAGACTGGTCCCTCACACACTGAGCCTCACATTCACACACACTTCAGCTGGGTCTGGATCACTGGACCCTGAGACTGGTCCCTCACACACTGAGCCTCACATTCACACACACTTCAGCTGGGTCTGGATCACTGGAACCTGAGGCAGGTCCCTCACACACTGAGCCTCACATTCACACAAACTTCAGCTGGGTCTGGATGACTGGACCCAGAGACTGGTCCCTCACACACTGAGCCTCACATTCACACACACTTCAGCTGGGTCTCGATCACTGGACCCTGAGACTGGTCCCTCACACACTGATCCTCACATTCACACACACTTCAGCAGGGTCTGGATCACTGGGCCCTGAGACTGGTCCCTCACACACTGAGCGTCACATTCACACACACTTCAGCTGGGTCTGGATCACTGGACCGTGAGACTGGTCCCTCACACACTGAGCCTCACATTCACACACACTTCAGCTGGGTCTGGATCACTGGACCCTGAGACTGGTCCCTCACACACTGAGCCTCACAATCACACACATTTCAGCTGGGTCTGGATCACTGGACCCTGAGGCAGGTCCCTCACACACTGAGCCTCACATTCACACACACTTCAGCTGGGTCTGGATCACTGGACCCTGAGACTGGTCCCTCACCCACTGAGCCTCACATTCACACACACTTCAGCTGGGTCTCGATCACTGGACCCTGAGACTGGTCCCTCACACAATGAGCCTCACAATCACACACACTTCAGCTGGGTCTGGATCACTGGACCCTGAGACTGGTCCCTCACACACTGAGCCTCACATTCACACACACTTCAGCTGGGTCTTGATCACTGGACCCTGAGGTTGGTCCCTCACACACTGAGCCTCACATTCACACACACTTCAGCTGGGTCTGGATCACTGGACCCTGAGACTGGTCCCTCACACACTGAGCCTCACATTCACACACACTTCAGCTGGGTCTGGATCACTGGATCCTGAGACTGGTCCCTCACACACTGAGCCTCACATTCACACACACTTCAGCTGGGTCTGGATCACTGGACCCTGAGACTGGTTCCTCACACACTGAGCCTCACATTCACACACACTTCAACTGGTTCTGGATCACTGGACCCTGAGACTGGTCCCTCACACCCTAAGCCTCACATTCACACATACTTCAGCTGGGTCTGGATCACTGGACCCTGAGTCTGGTCCCTCACACACTGAGCCTCACATTCACACACACTTCAGCTGGGTCTGGATCACTGGACCCTGAGACTGGTCCCTCACACACTGAGCCTTACATTCACACACACTTCAGCTGGGTCTGGATCACTGCACCCTGAGACTGCTCCCTCACATACTGAGCCTCACATTCAAAGACACTTCAGCTGGGTCTGGATCACTGGATCCTGAGACTGGTCCCTCACACACTGAGCCTCAAATTCACACACACTTCAGCTGGGTCTGGATCACTGGACCCTGAGGCTGGTCCCACACACACTGAGCCTCACATTCACACACACTTCAGCTGGATCTGGATCACTGGACCCTGAGACTGGTCCCTCACACACTGAGCCTCACATGCACACACACTGCAGCTGGGTCTGGATCACTGGACGCTGAGACTGGTCCCTCACACACTGAGCCTCACATTCACACTCACTTCAGCTGGGTCTGGTTCACTGGATTCTGAGGCTGGTCCCTCACACACTGAGCCTCACATTCACACACACTTCAGCTGGGTCTGGATCACTGGACCCTGAGATTGGTCCCGCACACACTGAGCCTCACATTCACACACACTTCAGCTGGGTCTGGATCACTGGACCCTGAGACTGGTCCCTCACACACTGAGCCTCACATTCACACACACTTCAGCTGGGTCTGGTTCACTGGACCCTGAGACTGGTCCCTCACACACTGAGCCTCACATTCACACACACTTCAGCTGGGTCTGGTTCACTGGATTCTGAGGCTGGTCCCTCACACACTGAGCCTCACATTCACACACACTTCAGCTGGGTCTGGATCACTGGACCCTGAGACTGGTCCCTCACACACTGAGCCTTACATTCACACACACTTCAGCTGGGTCTGGATCACTGGACCCTGAGACTGCTCCCTCACATACTGAGCCTCACATTCAAAGACACTTCAGCTGGGTCTGGATCACTGGATCCTGAGACTGGTCCCTCACACACTGAGCCTCAAATTCACACACACTTCAGCTGGGTCTGGATCACTGGACCCTGAGGCTGGTCCCACACACACTGAGCCTCACATTCACACACACTTCAGCTGGATCTGGATCACTGGACCCTGAGACTGGTCCCTCACACACTGAGCCTCACATGCACACACACTGCATCTGGGTCTGGATCACTGGACCCTGAGACTGGTCCCTCACACACTGAGCCTCACATTCACACTCACTTCAGCTGGGTCTGGTTCACTGGATTCTGAGGCTGGTCCCTCACACACTGAGCCTCACATTCACACACACTTCAGCTGGGTCTGGATCACTGGACCCTGAGACTGGTCCCTCACACACTGAGCCTCACATTCACACACACTTCAGCTGGGTCTGGATCACTGGACCCGGAGACTGGTCCCTCATACACTGAGCCTCACATTCACACACACTTCAGCTGGGTCTGGATCACTGGACCCTGAGGCTGGTCCCTCACACACAGAGCCTCACATTCACACACACTGCAGCTGGGTCTGGATCACTGGACCCTGAGACTGGTCCCTCACACACTGAGCCTCACATTCACACAAACTTCAGCTGGGTCTGGATCACTGGACCCTGAGACTGGTCCCTCACACACTGAGCCTCACATTCACACACACTTCAGCAGGGTCTGGATCACTGGACCCTGAGACTGGTCCCTCACACACTGAGCCTCACATTCACACACACTTCAGCTGGGTCTGGATCACTGGACCCTGAGGCAGGTCCCTCACACACTGAGCCTCACATTCACACAAACTTCAGCTGGGTCTGGATGACTGGACCAAGAGACTGGTCCCTCACACACTGAGCCTCACATTCACACACACTTCAGCTGGGTCTCGATCACTGGACCCTGAGACTGGTCCCTCACACACTGAGCCTCACATTCACACACACTTCAGCTGGGTCTGGATCACTGGGCCCTGAGACTGGTCCCTCACACACTGAGCGTCACATTCACACACACTTCAGCTAGGTCTGGATCACTGGACCGTGAGACTGGTCCCTCACACACTGAGCCTCACATTCACACACACTTCAGCTGGGTCTGGATCACTGGACCCTGAGACTGGTCCCTCACACACTGAGCCTCACAATCACACACATTTCAGCTGGGTCTGGATCACTGGACCCTGAGGCAGGTCCCTCACACACTGAGCCTCACATTCACACAAACTTCAGCTGGGTCTGGATCACTGGACCCTGAGACTGGTCCCTCACCCACTGAGCCTCACATTCACACATACTTCAGCTGGGTCTCGATCACTGGACCCTGAGACTGGTCCCTCACACAATGAGCCTCACATTCACACACACTTCAGCTGGGTCTGGATCACTGGACCCTGAGACTGGTCCCTCACACACTGAGCCTCACATTCACACACACTTCAGCTGGGTCTGGATCACTGGATCCTGAGACTGGTCCCTCACACACTGAGCCTCACATTCACACACACTTCAGCTGGGTCTGGATCACTGGACCCTGAGACTGGTTCCTCACACACTGAGCCTCACATTCACACACACTTCAACTGGGTCTGGATCACTGGACCCTGAGACTGGTCCCTCACACCCTAAGCCTCACATTCACACATACTTCAGCTGGGTCTGGATCACTGGACCCTGAGTCTGGTCCCTCACACACTGAGCCTCACAATCACACACACTTCAGCTGGGTCTGGATCACTGGACCCTGAGACTGGTCCCTCACACACTGAGCCTTACATTCACACACACTTCAGCTGGGTCTGGATCACTGGACCCTGAGACTGCTCCCTCACATACTGAGCCTCACATTCAAAGACACTTCAGCTGGGTCTGGATCACTGGATCCTGAGACTGGTCCCTCACACACTGAGCCTCAAATTCACACACACTTCAGCTGGGTCTGGATCACTGGACCCTGAGGCTGGTCCCACACACACTGAGCCTCACATTCACACACACTTCAGCTGGATCTGGATCACTGGACCCTGAGACTGGTCCCTCACACACTGAGCCTCACATGCACACACACTGCAGCTGGGTCTGGATCACTGGACCCTGAGACTGGTCCCTCACACACTGAGCCTCACATTCACACTCACTTCAGCTGGGTCTGGTTCACTGGATTCTGAGGCTGGTCCGTCACACACTGAGCCTCACATTCACACACACTTCAGCTGGGTCTGGATCACTGGACCCTGAGATTGGTCCCTCACACACTGAGCCTCACATTCACACACACTTCAGCTGGGTCTGGATCACTGGACCCTGAGACTGGTCCCTCACACACTGAGCCTCACATTCACACACACTTCAGCTGGGTCTGGTTCACTGGATTCTGAGGCTGGTCCCTCACACACTGAGCCTCACATTCACACACACTTCAGCTGGGTCTGGATCACTGGACCCTGAGACTGGTCCCTCACACACTGAGCCTCACATTCACACACACTTCAGCTGGGTCTGGATCACTTGACCCTGAGACTGGTCCCTCACACACTGAGCCTCACATTCACACACACTTCAGCTGGGTCTGGATCACTAGACCCTGAGACTGGTCCCTCATACACTGAGCCTCACATTTACACACACTTCAGTTGGGTCTGGATCACTGGACCCTGAGTCTGGTCCCTCACACACTGAGCCTCACATTCACACACACTTCAGCTGGGTCTGGATCACTGGACCCTGAGGCTGGTCCCTCACACACTGAGCCTCACATTCACACACACTTCAGCTGGGTCTGGATCACTGGACCCTGAGACTGGTCCCTCACACACTGAGCCTCACATTCACACACACTTCAGCTGGGTCTGGATCACTGGACCCTGAGGTTGGTCCCTCACACACAGAGCCTCACATTCACACACACTGCAGCTGGGTCTGGATCACTGGACCCTGAGACTGGTCCCTCACACACTGAGCCTCACATTCACACAAACTTCAGCTGGGTCTGGATCACTGGACCCTGAGACTGGTCCCTCACACACTGAGCTTCACATTCACACACACTTCAGCTGGGTCTGGATCACTGGACCCTGAGACTGGTCCCTCACACACTGAGCCTCACATTCACACACACTTCAGCTGGGTCTGGATCACTGGACCCTGACGCTGGTCCCTCACACACTGAGCCTCATCTCACACACACTTCAGCTGGGTCTGGATCACTGGACCCTGAGACTGGTCCCTCACACATTGAGCCTCACATTCACACACACTTCAGCTGGGTCTGGATCACTGGACCCTGAGACTGGTTCCTCACACACTGAGCCTCACATTCACACACACTTCAGCTGGGTCTGGATCACTGGACCCTGAGACTGGTCCCTTTCACACTGAGCCTCACATTCACACACACTTCAGCTGGGTCTGGATCACTGGACCCTGAGACTGGTCCCTCACACACTGAGCCTCACATTCACACACACTACAGCTGGGTCTGGATCACTGGACCCTGAGACTGGTCCCTCACACACTGAGCCTCACATTCACACACACTTCAGCTGGGTCTGGATCACTGGACCCTGAGACTGGTCCCTCACACACTGAGCCTCACATTCACACACACTTCAGCTGGGTCTGGATCACTGGACCCTGAGACTGGTCCCTCACACACTGAGCCTCACATTCACACACACTTCAGCTGGGTCTGGATCACTGGAACCTGAGGCAGGTCCCTTACACACTGAGCCTCACATTCACACAAACTTCAGCTGGGTCTGGATGACTGGACCCAGAGACTGGTCCCTCACACACTGAGCCTCACATTCACACACACTTCAGCTGGGTCTCGATCACTGGACACTGAGACTGGTCCCTCACACACTGAGCCTCACATTCACACACACTTCAGCTGGGTCTGGATCACTGGGCCCTGAGACTGGTCCCTCACACACTGAGCGTCACATTCACACACACTTCAGCTGGGTCTGGATCACTGGACCGTGAGACTGGTCCCTCACACACTGAGCCTCACATTCACACACACTTCAGCTGGGTCTGGATCACTGGACCCTGAGACTGGTCCCTCACACACTGAGCCTCACAATCACACACATTTCAGCTGGGTCTGGATCACTGGACCCTGAGGCAGGTCCCTCACACACTGAGCTTCACATTCACACAAACTTCAGCTGGGTCTGGATCACTGGACCCTGAGACTGGTCCCTCACCCACTGAGCCTCACATTCACACACACTTCAGCTGGGTCTCGATCACTGGACCCTGAGACTGGTCCCTCACACAATGAGCCTCACAATCACACACACTTCAGCTGGGTCTGGATCACTGGACCCTGAGACTGGTCCCTCACACACTGAGCCTCACATTCACACACACGTCAGCTGGGTCTTGATCACTGGACCCTGAGGTTGGTCCCTCACACACTGAGCCTCACATTCACACACACTTCAGCTGGGTCTGGATCACTGGACCCTGAGACTGGTCCCTCACACACTGAGCCTCACATTCACACACACTTCAGCTGGGTCTGGATCACTGGATCCTGAGACTGGTCCCTCACACACTGAGCCTCACATTCACACACACTTCAGCTGGGTCTGGATCACTGGACCCTGAGACTGGTTCCTCACACACTGAGCCTCACATTCACACACACTTCAACTGGGTCTGGATCACTGGACCCTGAGACTGGTCCCTCACACCCTAAGCCTCACATTCACACATAGTTCAGCTGGGTCTGGATCACTGGACCCTGAGTCTGGTCCCTCACACACTGAGCCTCACATTCACACACACTTCAGCTGGGTCTGGATCACTGGACCCTGAGACTGGTCCCTCACACACTGAGCCTTACATTCACACACACTTCAGCTGGGTCTGGATCACTGGACCCTGAGACTGCTCCCTCACATACTGAGCCTCACATTCAAAGACACTTCAGCTGGGTCTGGATCACTGGATCCTGAGACTGGTCCCTCACACACTGAGCCTCAAATTCACACACACTTCAGCTGGGTCTGGATCACTGGACCCTGAGGCTGGTCCCACACACACTGAGCCTCACATTCACACACACTTCAGCTGGATCTGGATCACTGGACCCTGAGACTGGTCCCTCACACACTGAGCCTCACATGCACACACAATGCATCTGGGTCTGGATCACTGGACCCTGAGACTGGTCCCTCACACACTGAGCCTCACATTCACACTCACTTCAGCTCGGTCTGGTTCACTGGATTCTGAGGCTGGTCCCTCACACACTGAGCCTCACATTCACACACACTTCAGCTGGGTCTGGATCACTGGACCCTGAGACTGGTCCCTCACACACTGAGCCTCACATTCACACACACTTCAGCTGGGTCTGGATCACTGGACCCTGAGACTGGTCCCTCACACACTGAGCCTCACATTCACACACACTTCAGCTGGGTCTGGATCACTGGACCCTGAGGCTGGTCCCTCACACACAGAGCCTCACATTCACACACACTGCAGCTGGGTCTGGATCACTGGACCCTGAGACTGGTCCCTCACACACTGAGCCTCACATTCACACAAACTTCAGCTGGGTCTGGATCACTGGACCCTGAGACTGGTCCCTCACACACTGAGCTTCACATTCACACACACTTCAGCTGGGTTTGGATCACTGGACCCTGAGACTGGTCCCTCACACACTGAGCCTCACATTCACACACACTTCAGCTGGGTCTGGATCACTGGACCTTGAGGCTGGTCCCTCACACACTGAGCCTCATCTCACACACACTTCAGCTGGGTCTGGATCACTGGACCCTGAGACTGGTCCCTCACACATTGAGCCTCACATTCACACACACTTCAGCTGGGTCTGGATCACTGGACCCTGAGACTGGTTCCTCACACACTGAGCCTCACATTCACACACACTTCAGCTGGGTCTGGATCACTGGACCCTGAGACTGGTCCCTCACACCCTAAGCCTCACATTCACACATACTTCAGCTGGGTCTGGATCACTGGACCCTGAGTCTGGTCCCTCACACACTGAGCCTCACATTCACACACACTTCAGCTGGGTCTGGATCACTGGACCCTGAGACTGGTCCCTCACACACTGAGCCTTACATTCACACACACTTCAGCTGGGTCTGGATCACTGGACCCTGAGACTGCTCCCTCACATACTGAGCCTCACATTCAAAGACACTTCAGCTGGGTCTGGATCACTGGATCCTGAGACTGGTCCCTCACACACTGAGCCTCAAATTCACACACACTTCAGCTGGGTCTGGATCACTGGACCCTGAGGCTGGTCCCACACACACTGAGCCTCACATTCACACACACTTCAGCTGGATCTGGATCACTGGACCCTGAGACTGGTCCCTCACACACTGAGCCTCACATGCACACACACTGCAGCTGGGTCTGGATCACTGGACCCTGAGACTGGTCCCTCACACACTGAGCCTCACATTCACACTCACTTCAGCTGGGTCTGGTTCACTGGATTCTGAGGCTGGTCCCTCACACACTGAGCCTCACATTCACACACACTTCAGCTGGGTCTGGATCACTGGACCCTGAGATTGGTCCCTCACACACTGAGCCTCACATTCACACACACTTCAGCTGGGTCTGGATCACTGGACCCTGAGACTGGTCCCTCACACACTGAGCCTCACATTCACACACACCTCAGCTGGGTCTGGTTCACTGGATTCTGAGGCTGGTCCCTCACACACTGAGCCTCACATTCACACACACTTCAGCTGGGTCTGGATCACTGGACCCTGAGACTGGTCCCTCACACACTGAGCCTCACATTCACACACACTTCAGCTGGGTCTGGATCACTTGACCCTGAGACTGGTCCCTCACACACTGAGCCTCACATTCACACACACTTCAGCTGGGTCTGGATCACTAGACCCTGAGACTGGTCCCTCATACACTGAGCCTCACATTTACACACACTTCAGTTGGGTCTGGATCACTTGACCCTGAGACTGGTCCCTCACACACTGAGCCTCACATTCACACACACTTCAGCTGGGTCTGGATCACTGGACCCTGAGGCTGGTCCCTCACACACTGAGCCTCACATTCACACACACTTCAGCTGGGTCTGGATCACTGGACCCTGAGACTGGTCCCTCACTCACTGAGCCTCACATTCACACACACTTCAGCTGGGTCTGGATCACTGGACCCTGAGGCTGGTCCCTCACACACAGAGCCTCACATTCACACACACTGCAGCTGGGTCTGGATCACTGGACCCTGAGACTGGTCCCTCACACACTGAGCCTCACATTCACACAAACTTCAGCTGGGTCTGGATCACTGGACCCTGAGACTGGTCCCTCACACACTGAGCTTCACATTCACACACACTTCAGCTGGGTCTGGATCACTGGACCCTGAGACTGGTCCCTCACACACTGAGCCTCACATTCACACACACTTCAGCTGGGTCTGGATCACTGGACCCTGACGCTGGTCCCTCACACACTGAGCCTCATCTCACACACACTTCAGCTGGGTCTGGATCACTGGACCCTGAGACTGGTCCCTCACACATTGAGCCTCACATTCACACACACTTCAGCTGGGTCTGGATCACTGGACCCTGAGACTGGTTCCTCACACACTGAGCCTCACATTCACACACACTTCAGCTGGGTCTGGATCACTGGACCCTGAGACTGGTCCCTTTCACACTGAGCCTCACATTCACACACACTTCAGCTGGGTCTGGATCACTGGACCCTGAGACTGGTCCCTCACACACTGAGCCTCACATTCACACACACTACAGCTGGGTCTGGATCACTGGACCCTGAGACTGGTCCCTCACACACTGAGCCTCACATTCACACACACTTCAGCTGGGTCTGGATCACTGGACCCTGAGACTGGTCCCTCACACACTGAGCCTCACATTCACACACACTTCAGCTGGGTCTGGATCACTGGACCCTGAGACTGGTCCCTCACACACTGAGCCTCACATTCACACACACTTCAGCTGGGTCTGGATCACTGGAACCTGAGGCAGGTCCCTTACACACTGAGCCTCACATTCACACAAACTTCAGCTGGGTCTGGATGACTGGACCCAGAGACTGGTCCCTCACACACTGAGCCTCACATTCACACACACTTCAGCTGGGTCTCGATCACTGGACCCTGAGACTGGTCCCTCACACACTGAGCCTCACATTCACACACACTTCAGCTGGGTCTGGATCACTGGGCCCTGAGACTGGTCCCTCACACACTGAGCGTCACATTCACACACACTTCAGCTGGGTCTGGATCACTGGACCGTGAGACTGGTCCCTCACACACTGAGCCTCACATTCACACACACTTCAGCTGGGTCTGGATCACTGGACCCTGAGACTGGTCCCTCACACACTGAGCCTCACAATCACACACATTTCAGCTGGGTCTGGATCACTGGACCCTGAGGCAGGTCCCTCACACACTGAGCCTCACATTCACATAAACTTCAGCTGGGTCTGGATCACTGGACCCTGAGACTGGTCCCTCACCCACTGAGCCTCACATTCACACACACTTCAGCTGGGTCTCGATCACTGGACCCTGAGACTGGTCCCTCACACAATGAGCCTCACAATCACACACACTTCAGCTGGGTCTGGATCACTGGACCCTGAGACTGGTCCCTCACACACTGAGCCTCACATTCACACACACTTCAGCTGGGTCTTGATCACTGGACCCTGAGGTTGGTCCCTCACACACTGAGCCTCACATTCACACACACTTCAGCTGGGTCTGGATCACTGGACCCTGAGACTGGTCCCTCACACACTGAGCCTCACATTCACACACACTTCAGCTGGGTCTGGATCACTGGACCCTGAGACTGGTCCCTCACACACTGAGCCTCACATTCACACACACTTCAGCTGGGTCTTGATCACTGGACCCTGAGACTGGTCCCTCACACATTGAGCCTCACATTCACACACACTTCAGCTGGGTCTGGATCACTGGACCCTGAGACTGGTTCCTCACACACTGAGCCTCACATTCACACACACTTCAGCTGGGTCTGGATCACTGGACCCTGAGACTGGTCCCTTTCACACTGAGCCTCGCATTCACACACACTTCAACTGGGAATGGATCACTGGACCCTGAGACTGGTCCCTCACACACTGAGCCTCACATTCACACACACTACAGCTGGGTCTGGATCACTGGACCCTGAGACTGGTCCCTCACACACTGAGCCTCACATTCACACACACTTCAGCTGGGTCTGGATCACTGGACCCTGAGACTGGTCCCTTTCACACTGAGCCTCGCATTCACACACACTTCAGCTGGGAATGGATCACTGGACCCTGAGACTGGTCCCTCACACACTGAGCCTCACATTCACACACACTTCAGCTGGGTCTGGATCACTGGACCCTGAGACTGGTCCCTCACACACTGAGCCTCACATTCACACACACTTCAGCTGGGTCTGGATCACTGGACCCTGAGGCTGGTCCCTCACACACAGAGCCTCACATTCACACACACTGCAGCTGGGTCTGGATCACTGGACCCTGAGACTGGTCCCTCACACACTGAGCCTCACATTCACACAAACTTCAGCTGGGTCTGGATCACTGGACCCTGAGACTGGTCCCTCACACACTGAGCTTCACATTCACACACACTTCAGCTGGGTCTGGATCACTGGACCCTGAGACTGGTCCCTCACACACTGAGCCTCACATTCACACACACTTCAGCTGGGTCTGGATCACTGGACCTTGAGGCTGGTCCCTCACACACTGAGCCTCATCTCACACACACTTCAGCTGGGTCTGGATCACTGGACCCTGAGACTGGTCCCTCACACATTGAGCCTCACATTCACACACACTTCAGCTGGGTCTGGATCACTGGACCCTGAGACTGGTTCCTCACACACTGAGCCTCACATTCACACACACTTCAGCTGGGTCTGGATCACTGGACCCTGAGACTGGTCCCTTTCACACTGAGCCTCGCATTCACACACACTTCAGCTGGGAATGGATCACTGGACCCTGAGACTGGTCCCTCACACACTGAGCCTCACATTCACACACACTACAGCTGGGTCTGGATCACTGGACCCTGAGACTGGTCCCTCACACACTGAGCCTCACATTCACACACACTTCAGCTGGGTCTGGATCACTGGACCCTGAGACTGGTCCCTTTCACACTGAGCCTCGCATTCACACACACTTCAGCTGGGAATGGATCACTGGACCCTGAGACTGGTCCCTCACACACTGAGCCTCACATTCACACACACTACAGCTGGGTCTGGATCACTGGACCCTGAGACTGGTCCCTCACACACTGAGCCTCACATTCACACACACTTCAGCTGGGTCTGGATCACTGGACCCTGAGACTGGTCCCTCACACACTGAGCCTCACATTCACACACACTTCAGCTGGGTCTGGATCACTGGACCCTGAGACTGGTCCCTCACACACTGAGCCTCACATTCACACACACTTCAGCTGGGTCTGGATCACTGGACCCTGAGGCAGGTCCCTCACACACTGAGCCTCACATTCACACAAACTTCAGCTGGGTCTGGATGACTGGACCCAGAGACTGGTCCCTCACACACTGAGCCTCACATTCACACACACTTCAGCTGGGTCTCGATCACTGGACCCTGAGACTGGTCCCTCACACACTGAGCCTCACATTCACACACACTTCAGCTGGGTCTGGATCACTGGGCCCTGAGACTGGTCCCTCACACACTGAGCGTCACATTCACACACACTTCAGCTGGGTCTGGATCACTGGACCGTGAGACTGGTCCCTCACACACTGAGCCTCACATTCACACACACTTCAGCTGGGTCTGGATCACTGGACCCTGAGACTGGTCCCTCACACACTGAGCCTCACAATCACACACATTTCAGCTGGGTCTGGATCACTGGACCCTGAGGCAGGTCCCTCACACACTGAGCCTCACATTCACACAAACTTCAGCTGGGTCTGGATCACTGGACCCTGAGACTGGTCCCTCACCCACTGAGCCTCACATTCACACATACTTCAGCTGGGTCTCGATCACTGGACCCTGAGACTGGTTCCTCACACACTGAGCCTCACATTCACACACACTTCAACTGGGTCTGGATCACTGGACCCTGAGACTGGTCCCTCACACCCTAAGCCTCACATTCACACATACTTCAGCTGGGTCTGGATCACTGGACCCCGAGTCTGGTCCCTCACACACTGAGCCTCACATTCACACACACTTCAGCTGGGTCTGGATCACTGGACCCTGAGACTGGTCCCTCACACACTGAGCCTTACATTCACACACACTTCAGCTGGGTCTGGATCACTGGACCCTGAGACTGCTCCCTCACATACTGAGCCTCACATTCAAAGACACTTCAGCTGGGTCTGGATCACTGGATCCTGAGACTGGTCCCTCACACACTGAGCCTCAAATTCACACACACTTCAGCTGGGTCTGGATCACTGGACCCTGAGGCTGGTCCCACACACACTGAGCCTCACATTCACACACACTTCAGCTGGATCTGGATCACTGGACCCTGAGACTGGTCCCTCACACACTGAGCCTCACATGCACACACACTGCATCTGGGTCTGGATCACTGGACCCTGAGACTGGTCCCTCACACACTGAGCCTCACATTCACACTCACTTCAGCTGGGTCTGGTTCACTGGATTCTGAGGCTGGTCCCTCACACACTGAGCCTCACATTCACACACACTTCAGCTGGGTCTGGATCACTGGACCGTGAGACTGGTCCCTCACACACTGAGCCTCACATTCACACACACTTCAGCTGGGTCTGGATCACTGGACCCTGAGACTGGTCCCTCACACACTGAGCCTCACATTCACACACACTTCAGCTGGGTCTGGATCACTGGACCCTGAGGCTGGTCCCTCACACACAGAGCCTCACATTCACACACACTGCAGCTGGGTCTGGATCACTGGACCCTGAGACTGGTCCCTCACACACTGAGCCTCACATTCACACAAACTTCAGCTGGGTCTGGATCACTGGACCCTGAGACTGGTCCCTCACACACTGAGCTTCACATTCACACACACTTCAGCTGGGTCTGGATCACTGGACCCTGAGACTGGTCCCTCACACACTGAGCCTCACATTCACACACACTTCAGCTGGGTCTGGATCACTGGACCTTGAGGCTGGTCCCTCACACACTGAGCCTCATCTCACACACACTTCAGCTGGGTCTGGATCACTGGACCCTGAGACTGGTCCCTCACACATTGAGCCTCACATTCACACACACTTCAGCTGGGTCTGGATCACTGGACCCTGAGACTGGTTCCTCACACACTGAGCCTCACATTCACACACACTTCAGCTGGGTCTGGATCACTGGACCCTGAGACTGGTCCCTTTCACACTGAGCCTCACATTCACACACACTTCAGCTGGGTCTGGATCACTGGACCCTGAGACTGGTCCTTCACACACTGAGCCTCACATTCAAACACACTACAGCTGGGTCTGGATCACTGGACCCTGAGACTGGTCCCTCACACACTGAGCCTCACATTCACACACACTTCAGCTGGGTCTGGATCACTGGACCCTGAGACTGGTCCCTCACACACTGAGCCTCACATTCACACACACTTCAGCTGGGTCTGGATCACTGGACCCTGAGACTGGTCCCTCACACACTGAGCCTCACATTCACACACACTTCAGCTGGGTCTGGATCACTGGACCCTGAGGCAGGTCCCTCACACACTGAGCCTCACATTCACACAAACTTCAGCTGGGTCTGGATGACTGGACCCAGAGACTGGTCCCTCACACACTGAGCCTCACATTCACACACACTTCAGCTGGGTCTCGATCACTGGACCCTGAGACTGGTCCCTCACACACTGAGCCTCACATTCACACACACTTCAGCTGGGTCTGGATCACTGGGCCCTGAGACTGGTCCCTCACACACTGAGCGTCACATTCACACACACTTCAGCTGGGTCTGGATCACTGGACCGTGAGACTGGTCCCTCACACACTGAGCCTCACATTCACACACACTTCAGCTGGGTCTGGATCACTGGACCCTGAGACTGGTCCCTCACACACTGAGCCTCACAATCACACACATTTCAGCTGGGTCTGGATCACTGGACCCTGAGGCAGGTCCCTCACACACTGAGCCTCACATTCACACAAACTTCAGCTGGGTCTGGATCACTGGACCCTGAGACTGGTCCCTCACCCACTGAGCCTCACATTCACACATACTTCAGCTGGGTCTCGATCACTGGACCCTGAGACTGGTCCCTCACACAATGAGCCTCACATTCACACACACTTCAGCTGGGTCTGGATCACTGGACCCTGAGACTGGTCCCTCACACACTGAGCCTCACATTCACACACACTTCAGCTGGGTCTTGATCACTGGACCCTGAGGTTGGTCCCTCACACACTGAGCCTCACATTCACACACACTTCAGCTGGGTCTGGATCACTGGACCCTGAGACTGGTCCCTCACACACTGAGCCTCACATTCACACACACTTCAGCTGGGTCTGGATCACTGGATCCTGAGACTGGTCCCTCACACACTGAGCCTCACATTCACACACACTTCAGCTGGGTCTGGATCACTGGACCCTGAGACTGGTTCCTCACACACTGAGCCTCACATTCACACACACTTCAACTGGGTCTGGATCACTGGACCCTGAGACTGGTCCCTCACACCCTAAGCCTCACATTCACACATACTTCAGCTGGGTCTGGATCACTGGACCCTGAGACTGGTCCCTCAGACACTGAGCCTCACATGCACACACACTGCAGCTGCGTCTGGATCACTGGACCCTGAGACTGGTCCCTCACACACTGAGCCTCACATGCACACACACTGCAGCTGGGTCTGGATCACTGGACCCTGAGACTGGTCCCTCACACACTGAGCCTCACATTCACACACACTTCAGCTGGGTCTGGATCACTGGACCCTGAGGCTGGTCCCTCACACACTGAGCCTCACATTCACACACACTTCAGCTGGGTCTGGATCACTGGACCCTGAGACTGGTCCCTCACACACTGAGCCTCACATTTACACATACTTCAGCTGTGTCTGGATCACTGGACCCTGAGACAGGTCCCTCACACACTGAGCCTCACATTCCCACAAACTTCAGCTGGGTCTGGATGACTGGACCCAGAGACTGGTCCCTCACACACTGAGCCTCACATTCACACAGACTTCAGCTGGGTCTCGATCACTGGACCCTGAGGCTGGTCCCTCACACACAGAGCCTCACATTCACACACACTTCAGCTGGGTCTGGATCACTGGACCCTGAGACTGGTCCCTCACACACTGAGCCTCACATTCACACACACTTCAGCTGGGTCTGGATCACTGGACCCTGAGACTGGTTCCTCACACACTGAGCCTCACATTCACACACACTTCAGCTGGGTCTGGATCACTGGACCCTGAGACTGGTCCCTCACACACTGAGCCTCACATTCACACACACTTCAGCTGGGTCTGGATCACTGGACCCTGAGAGTGGTCCCTCACACACTGAGCCTCACATTCACACACACTTCAGCTGGGTCTGGATCACTGGACCCTGAGACTGGTCCCTCACACACTGAGCCTCACATTCACACACACTTCAGCTGGGTCTGGATCACTGGACCCTGAGTCAGGTTCCTCACACACTGAGCCTCACATTCACACAAACTTCAGCTGGGTCTGGATAACTGGACCCAGAGACTGGTCCCTCACACACTGAGCCTCACATTCACACACACTTCAGCTGGGTCTCGATCACTGGACCCTGAGACTGGTCCCTCACACACTGAGCATCACATTCACACACACTTCAGCTGGGTCTGGATCACTGGGCCCTGAGACTGGTCCCTCACACACTGAGCCTCACATTCACACACACTTCAGCTGGGTCTTGATCACTGGACCCTGAGGTTGGTCCCTCACACACTGAGCCTCACATTCACACACTCACTGCAGCTGGGTCTGGATCACTGGACCCTGAGACTGGTCCCTCACACACTGAGCCTCACATTCACACACACTTCAGCTGGGTCTGGATCACTGGATCCTGAGACTGGTCCCTCACACACTGAGCCTCACATTCACACACACTTTAGCTGGGTCTGGATCACTGGACCCTGAGACTGGTTTCTCACACACTGAGCCTCACATTCACACACACTTCAGCTGGGTCTGGATCACTGGACCCTGAGACTGGTCCCTCACTCTATGAGCCTCACATTCACACACACTTCAGCTGCGTCTGGATCACTGCACCCTGAGACTGGTCCCTCACACACTGAGCCTCACATTCACACACACTTCAGCTGGGTCTGGATCACTGGACCCTGAGACTGGTCCTTCACACATTGAGCCTCACATTCACACATACTTCAGCTGGGTCTGGATCACTGGACCCTGAGACTGGTTCCTCACACACTGAGCCTCACATTCACACACACTTCAGCTGGGTCTGGATCACTGGACCGTGAGACTGGTCCCTCACACACTGAGCCTCACATTCACACACACTTCAGCTGGGTCTGGATCACTGGACCGTGAGACTGGTCCCTCACACACTGAGCCTCACATTCACACACACTTCAGCTGGGTCTGGATCACTGGACCCTGAGACTGGTCCCTCACACACTGAGCCTCACATTCACACACATTTCAGCTGGGTCTGGATCACTGGACCCTGAGGCAGGTCCCTCACACACTGAGCCTCACATTCACACAAACTTCAGCTGGGTCTGGATCACTGGACCCTGAGACTGGTCCCTCACACACTGAGCCTCACATTCACACACACTTCAGCTGGGTCTGTATCACTGGACCCTGAGACTGGTTCCTCACACACTGAGCCTCACATTCACACACACTTCAGCTGGGTCTAGATCACTGGACCCTGAGACTGGTCCCTCACACACTGAGCCTCACATTCACACAAACTTCAGCTGGGTCTGGATCACTGGACCCTGAGACTGGTCCCTCATACACTGAGCCTCACATTCACACACACTTCAGCTGGGTCTGGATCACTGGACCCTGAGATTGGTCCCTCACACACTGAGCCTCACATTCACACACACTTCAGCTGGGTCTGGATCACTGGACCCTGAGACTGGTCCCTCACACACTGAGCCTCACATTCACACACACTTCAGCTGGGTCTGGTTCACTGGATTCTGAGGCTGGTCCCTCACACACTGAGCCTCACATTCACACACACTTCAGCTGGGTCTGGATCACTGGACCCTGAGACTGGTCCCTCACACACTGAGCCTCACATTCACACACACTTCAGCTGGGTCTGGATCACTTGACCCTGAGACTGGTCCCTCACACACTGAGCCTCACATTCACACACACTTCAGCTGGGTCTGGATCACTAGACCCTGAGACTGGTCCCTCATACACTGAGCCTCACATTTACACACACTTCAGTTGGGTCTGGATCACTGGACCCTGAGACTGGTCCCTCACACACTGAGCCTCACATTCACACACACTTCAGCTGGGTCTGGATCACTGGACCCTGAGGCTGGTCCCTCACACACTGAGCCTCACATTCACACACACTTCAGCTGGGTCTGGATCACTGGACCCTGAGACTGGTCCCTCACACACTGAGCCTCACATTCACACACACTTCAGCTGGGTCTGGATCACTGGACCCTGAGGCTGGTCCCTCACACACAGAGCCTCACATTCACACACACTGCAGCTGGGTCTGGATCACTGGACCCTGAGACTGGTCCCTCACACACTGAGCCTCACATTCACACAAACTTCAGCTGGGTCTGGATCACTGGACCCTGAGACTGGTCCCTCACACACTGAGCTTCACATTCACACACACTTCAGCTGGGTCTGGATCACTGGACCCTGAGACTGGTCAATCACACACTGAGCCTCACATTCACACACACTTCAGCTGGGTCTGGATCACTGGACCCTGACGCTGGTCCCTCACACACTGAGCCTCATCTCACACACACTTCAGCTGGGTCTGGATCACTGGACCCTGAGACTGGTCCCTCACACATTGAGCCTCACATTCACACACACTTCAGCTGGGTCTGGATCACTGGACCCTGAGACTGGTTCCTCACACACTGAGCCTCACATTCACACACACTTCAGCTGGGTCTGGATCACTGGACCCTGAGACTGGTCCCTCACACACTGAGCCTCACATTCACACACACTTCAGCTGGGTCTGGATACCTGGACCCTGTGACTGGTCCCTCACACACTGAGCCTCACATTCACACACACTTCAGCTGGGTCTGGATCACTGGACCCTGAGACTGGTCCCTCACACACTGAGCCTCACATTCACACACACTTCAGCTGGGTCTGGATCACTGGACCCTGAGGCAGGTCCCTCACACACTGAGCCTCACATTCACACAAACTTCAGCTGGGTCTGGATGACTGGACCCAGAGACTGGTCCCTCAAACACTGAGCCTCACATTCACACACACTTCAGCTGGGTCTCGATCACTGGACCCTGAGACTGGTCCCTCACACACTGAGCCTCACATTCACACACACTTCAGCTGGGTCTGGATCACTGGGCCCTGAGACTGGTCCCTCACACACTGAGCGTCACATTCACACACACTTCAGCTGGGTCTGGATCACTGGACCGTGAGACTGGGCTCTCACACACTGAGCCTCACATTCACACACACTTCAGCTGGGTCTGGGTCACTGGACCCTGAGACTGGTCCCTCACACACTGAGCCTCACATTCACACACACTTCAGCTGGGTCTGGATCACTGGACCCTGAGGCAGGTCCCTCACACACTGAGCGTCACATTCACACACACTTCAGCTGGGTCTGGATCACTGGACCCTGAGACTGGTCCCTCACCCACTGAGCCTCACATTCACACACACTTCAGCTGGGTCTCGATCACTGGAACCTGAGACTGGTCCCTCACACAATGAGCCTCACATTCACACACACTTCAGCTGGGTCTGGATCACTGGACCCTGAGACTGGTTCCTCACACACTGAGCCTCACATTCACACAAACTTCAGCTGGGTCTGGATGACTGGACCCAGAGACTGGTCCCTCACACACTGAGCCTCACATTCACACACACTTCAGCTGGGTCTCGATCACTGGACCCTGAGACTGGTCCCTCACACACTGAGCCTCACATTCACACACACTTCAGCTGGGTCTTGATCACTGGACCCTGAGGTTGGTCCCTCACACACTGAGCCTCACATTCACACACACTTCAGCTGGGTCTGGATCACTGGATCCTGAGACTGGTCCCTCACACACTGAGCCTCACATTCACACACACTTCAGCTGGGTCTGGATCACTGGATCCTGAGACTGGTCCCTCACACACTGAGCCTCACATTCACACACACTTCAGCTGGGTCTGGATCACTGGACCCTGAGACTGGTTCCTCACACACTGAGCCTCACATTCACACACACTTCAACTGGGTCTGGATCACTGGACCCTGAGACTGGTCCCTCACACCCTAAGCCTCACATTCACACATACTTCAGCTGGGTCTGGATCACTGGACCCTGAGTCTGGTCCCTCACACACTGAGCCTCACATTCACACACACTTCAGCTGGGTCTGGATCACTGGACCCTGAGACTGGTCCCTCACACACTGAGCCTTACATTCACACACACTTCAGCTGGGTCTGGATCACTGGACCCTGAGACTGTTCCCTCACATACTGAGCCTCACATTCAAAGACACTTCAGCTGGGTCTGGATCACTGGATCCTGAGACTGGTCCCTCACACACTGAGCCTCAAATTCACACACACTTCAGCTGGGTCTGGATCACTGGACCCTGAGGCTGGTCCCACACACACTGAGCCTCACATTCACACACACTTCAGCTGGATCTGGATCACTGGACCCTGAGACTGGTCCCTCACACACTGAGCCTCACATGCACACACACTGCAGCTGGGTCTGGATCACTGGACCCTGAGACTGGTCCCTCACACACTGAGCCTCACATGCACACACACTGCAGCTGGGTCTGGATCACTGGACCCTGAGACTGGTCCCTCACACACTGAGCTTCACATTCACACACACTTCAGCTGGGTCTGGATCACTGGACCCTGAGGCTGGTCCCTCACACACTGAGCCTCAAATTCACACACACTTCAGCTGAGTCTGGATCACTGGACCCTGAGACTGGTCCCTCACACACTGAGCCTCACATTTACACACACTTCAGCTGGGTCTGGATCACTGGACCCTGAGGCAGGTCCCTCACACACTGAGCCTCACATTCCCACAAACATCAGCTGTGTCTGGATGACTGGACCCAGAGACTGGTCCCTCACAAACTGAGCCTCACATTCACACAGACTTCAGCTGGGTCTCGATCACTGGACCCTGAGGCTGGTCCCTCACACACAGAGCCTCACATTCACACACACTTCAGCTGGGTCTGGATCACTGGACCCTGAGACTGGTCCCTCACACACTGAGCCTCACATTCACACACACTTCAGCTGGGTCTGGATCACTGGATTCTGAGGCTGGTCCCTCATACACTGAGCCTCACATTCACACACACTTCAGCTGGGTCTAGATCACTGGACCCTGAGACTGGTCCCTCACACACTGATCCTCACATTCACACACACTTCAGCTGGGTCTGGATCACTGGACCCTGAGACTGGTCCCTCACACACTGAGCCTCACATTCACACACACTTCAGCTGGGTCTGGATCACTGGACCCTGAGACTTGTCCCTCACACATTGAGCCTCACATTCACACACACTTCAGCTGGGTCTGGATCACTGGACCCTGAGGCTGGTCCCTCACACACTGAGCCTCACATTCACACACACGTCAGCTGGGTCTGGATCACTGGACCCTGAGACTGGTCCCTCACACACTGAGCCTCACATTCACACACACTTCAGCTGGGTCTGGATCACTGGACCGTGAGACTGGTCCCTCACACACTGAGCCTCACATTCACACACACTTCAGCTGCGTCTGGATCACTGGACCCTGAGACTGGTCCCTCACACACTGAGCCTCACATTCACACACACTTCAGCTGGGTCTGGATCACTGGACCCTGAGACTGGTTCCTCACACACTGAGCCTCACATTCACACACACTTCAACTGGGTCTGGATCACTGGACCCTGAGACTGGTCCCTCACACCCTAAGCCTCACATTCACACATACTTCAGCTGGGTCTGGATCACTGGACCCTGAGGCTGGTCCCACACACACTGAGCCTCACATTCACACACACTTCAGCTGGATCTGGATCACTGGACCCTGAGACTGGTCCCTCACACACTGAGCCTCACATGCACACACACTGCAGCTGGGTCTGGATCACTGGACCCTGAGACTGGTCCCTCACACACTGAGCCTCACATGCACACACACTGCAGCTGGGTGTGGATCACTGGACCCTGAGACTGGTCCCTCACACACTGAGCTTCACATTCACACACACTTCAGCTGGGTCTGGATCACTGGACCCTGAGGCTGGTCCCTCACACACTGAGCCTCACATTCACACACACTTCAGCTGAGTCTGGATCACTGGACCCTGAGACTGGTCCCTCACACACTGAGCCTCACATTTACACACACTTCAGCTGGGTCTGGATCACTGGACCCTGAGGCAGGTCCCTCACACACTGAGCCTCACATTCCCACAAACTTCAGCTGTGTCTGGATGACTGGACGCAGAGACTGGTCCCTCACACACTGAGCCTCACATTCACACAGACTTCAGCTGGGTCTCGATCACTGGACCCTGAGGCTGGTCCCTCACACACAGAGCCTCACATTCACACACACTTCAGCTGGGTCTGGATCACTGGACCCTGAGACTGGTCCCTCACACATTGAGCCTCACATTCACACACACTTCAGCTGGGTCTGGATCACTGGATTCTGAGGCTGGTCCCTCATACACTGAGCCTCACATTCACACACACTTCAGCTGGGTCTAGATCACTGGACCCTGAGACTGGTCCCTCACACACTGATCCTCACATTCACACACACTTCAGCTGGGTCTGGATCACTGGACCCTGAGACTGGTCCCTCACACACTGAGCCTCACTTTCACACACACTTCAGCTGGGTCTGGATCACTGGACCCTGAGACTGGTCCCTCACACATTGAGCCTCACATTCACACACACTTCAGCTGGGTCTGGATCACTGGACCCTGAGACTGGTTCCTCACACACTGAGCCTCACATTCACACAAACTTCAGCTGGGTCTGGATCACTGGACCGTGAGACTGGTCCCTCACACACTGAGCCTCACATTCACACACACTTCAGCTGGGTCTGGATCACTGGACCCTGAGACTGGTCCCTCACACACTGAGCCTCACATTCACACACATTTCAGCTGGGTCTGGATCACTGGACCCTGAGACTGGTCCCTCACACACTGAGCCTCACATTCACACACACTTCAGCTGGGTCTGTATCACTGGGCCCTGAGACTGGTTCCTCACACACTGAGCCTCACATTCACACACACTTCAGCTGGGTCTGGATCACTGGACCCTGAGACTGGTCCCTCACACACTGAGCCTCACATTCACACACACTTCAGCTGGGTCTGGATCACTGGACCCTGAGACTGGTCCCTCATACACTGAGCCTCACATTCACACACACTTCAGCTGGGTCTGGATCACTGGACCCTGAGGCTGGTCCCTCACGCACTGAGCCTCACATTCACACACACTTCAGCTGGGTCTGGATCACTGGACCCTGAGACTGGTCCCTCACACACTGTGCCTCACATTCACACACACTTCAGCTGGGTCTGGTCACTGGATTCTGAGGCTGGTCCCTCACACACTGAGCCTCACATTCACACACACTTCAGCTGGGTCTGGATCACTGGACCCTGAGACTGGTCCCTCACACACTGAGCCTCACATTCACACACACTTCAGCTGGGTCTGGATCACTGGACCCTGAGACTGGTCCCTCACACACTGAGCCTCACATTCACACACACTTCAGCTGGGTCTGGATCACTGGACCCTGAGACTGGTCCCTCACACACTGAGCCTCACATTCACACACACTTCAGCTGGGTCTGGATCACTGGACCCTGAGACTGGTCCCTCACACACTGAGCCTCACATTCACACACACTTCAGCTGGGTCTGGATCACTAGACCCTGAGACTGGTCCCTCACACACTGAGCCTCACATTCACACACACTTCAGTTGGGTCTGGATCACTGGCCCCAAGACTGGTCCCTCACACACTGAGCCTCACATTCACACACACTTCAGCTGGGTCTGGATCACTGGACCCTGAGGCTGGTCCCTCACACACTGAGCCTCACATTCACACACACATCAGCTGGGTCTGGATCACTGGATTCTGAGGCTGGTCCCTCACACACTGAGCCTCACATTCACACACACTTCAGCTGGGTCTAGATCACTGGACCCTGAGACTGGTCCCTCACACACTGATCCTCACATTCACACACACTTCAGCTGGGTCTGGATCACTGGACCCTGAGACTGGTCCCTCACACACTGAGCCTCACATTCACACACACTTCAGCTGGGTCTGGATCACTGGACCCTGAGACTGGTCCCTCACACAT
Organism: Pristiophorus japonicus; assembly: GCF_044704955.1. Taxonomy (NCBI): domain Eukaryota; kingdom Metazoa; phylum Chordata; class Chondrichthyes; family Pristiophoridae; genus Pristiophorus; species Pristiophorus japonicus. The sequence continues at coordinate 3,034,272 of NW_027254707.1, read as the reverse complement.
TGAGCCTCACATTCACACACACTTCAGCTGGGTCTGGATCACTGGACCCTGAGACTGGTCCCTCACACACTGAGCCTCACATTCACACACACTTCAGCTGGGTCTGTATCACTGGACCCTGAGACTGGTCCCTCATACACTGAGCCTCACATTCACACACACTTCAGCTGGGTCTGGATCACTGGACCCTGAGGCTGGTCCCTCACACACTGAGCCTCACATTCACACACACTTCAGCTGGGTCTGGATCACTGGACCCTGAGACTGGTCCCTCACACACTGTGCCTCACATTCACACACACTTCAGCTGGGTCTGGTCACTGGATTCTGAGGCTGGTCCCTCACACACTGAGCCTCACATTCACACACACTTCAGCTGGGTCTGGATCACTGGACCATGAGACTGGTCCCTCACACACTGAGCCTCACATTCACACACACTTCAGCTGGGTCTGGATCACTGGACCCTGAGACTGGTCCCTCACACACTGAGCCTCACATTCACACACACTTCAGCTGGGTCTGGATCACTGGACCCTGAGACTGGTCCCTCACACACTGAGCCTCACATTCACACACACTTCAGCTGGGTCTGGATCACTAGACCCTGAGGCTGGTCCCTCACACACAGAGCCTCACATTCACACACACTGCAGCTGGGTCTGGATCACTGGACCCTGAGACTGGTCCCTCACACACTGAGCCTCACATTCACACAAACTTCAGCTGGGTCTGGATCACTGGACCCTGAGACTGGTCCCTCACACACTGAGCTTCACATTCACACACACTTCAGCTGGGTCTGGATCACTGGACCCTGAGACTGGTCCCTCACACACTGAGCCTCACATTCACACACACTTCAGCTGGGTCTGGATCACTGGACCCTGACGCTGGTCCCTCACACACTGAGCCTCATCTCACACACACTTCAGCTGGGTCTGGATCACTGGACCTGAGACTGGTCCCTCACACATTGAGCCTCACATTCACACACACTTCAGCTGGGTCTGGATCACTGGTCCCTGAGACTGTTTCCTCACACACTGAGCCTCACATTCACACACACTTCAGCTGGGTCTGGATCACTGGACCCTGAGACTGGTCCCTCACACATTGAGCCTCACATTCACACACACTTCAGCTGGGTCTGGATCACTGGACCCTGAGACTGGTTCCTCACACACTGAGCCTCACATTCACACACACTTCAGCTGGGTCTGGATCACTGGACCGTGAGACTGGTCCCTCACACACTGAGCCTCACATTCACACACACTTCAGCTGGGTCTGGATCACTGGACCCTGAGACTGGTCCCTCACACACTGAGCCTCACATTCACACACATTTCAGCTGGGTCTGGATCACTGGACCCTGAGACTGGTCCCTCACACACTGAGCCTCACATTCACACACACTTCAGCTGGGTCTGTATCACTGGGCCCTGAGACTGGTTCCTCACACACTGAGCCTCACATTCACACACACTTCAGCTGGGTCTGGATCACTGGACCCTGAGACTGGTCCCTCACACACTGAGCCTCACATTCACACACACTTCAGCTGGGTCTGGATCACTGGACCCTGAGACTGGTCCCTCATACACTGAGCCTCACATTCACACACACTTCAGCTGGGTCTGGATCACTGGACCCTGAGGCTGGTCCCTCACGCACTGAGCCTCACATTCACACACACTTCAGCTGGGTCTGGATCACTGGACCCTGAGACTGGTCCCTCACACACTGTGCCTCACATTCACACACACTTCAGCTGGGTCTGGATCACTGGACCCTGAGACTGGTCCCTCACACACTGAGCCTCACATTCACACACACTTCAGCTGGGTCTGGATCACTGGACCCTGAGACTGGTCCCTCACACACTGAGCCTCACATTCACACACACTTCAGCTGGGTCTGGATCACTGGCCCCAAGACTGGTCCCTCACACACTGAGCCTCACATTCACACACACTTCAGCTGGGTCTGGATCACTGGACCCTGAGGCTGGTCCCTCACACACTGAGCCTCACATTCACACACACATCAGCTGGGTCTGGATCACTGGATTCTGAGGCTGGTCCCTCACACACTGAGCCTCACATTCACACACACTTCAGCTGGGTCTAGATCACTGGACCCTGAGACTGGTCCCTCACACACTGATCCTCACATTCACACACACTTCAGCTGGGTCTGGATCACTGGATTCTGAGGCTGGTCCCTCACACACTGAGCCTCACATTCACACACACTTCAGCTGGGTCTAGATCACTGGACCCTGAGACTGGTCCCTCACACACTGATCCTCACATTCACACACACTTCAGCTGGGTCTGGATCACTGGACCCTGAGACTGGTCCCTCACACACTGAGCCTCACATTCACACACACTTCAGCTGGGTCTGGATCACTGGACCCTGAGACTGGTCCCTCACACATTGAGCCTCACATTCACACACACTTCAGCTGGGTCTGGATCACTGGACCCTGAGACTGGTCCCTCACACACTGAGCCTCACATTCACACACATTCAGCTGGGTCTGTATCACTGGACCCTGAGACTTGTCCCTCATACACTGAGCCTCACATTCACACACACTTCAGCTGGGTCTGGATCACTGGACCCTGAGGCTGGTCCCTCACACACTGAGCCTCACATTCACACACACTTCAGCTGGGTCTGGATCACTGGACCCTGAGACTGGTCCCTCACACACTGTGCCTCACATTCACACACACTTCAGCTGGGTCTGGTCACTGGATTCTGAGGCTGGTCCCTCACACACTGAGCCTCACATTCACACACACTTCAGCTGGGTCTGGATCACTGGACCATGAGACTGGTCCCTCACACACTGAGCCTCACATTCACACACACTTCAGCTGGGTCTGGATCACTGGACCCTGAGACTGGTCCCTCACACACTGAGCCTCACATTCACACACACTTCAGCTGGGTCTGGATCACTGGACCCTGAGACTGGTCCCTCACACACTGAGCCTCACATTCACACACACTTCAGCTGGGTCTGGATCACTAGACCCTGAGACTGGTCCCTCACACACTGAGCCTCACATTCACACACACTTCAGTTGGGTCTGGATCACTGGCCCCGAGACTGGTCCCTCACACACTGAGCCTCACATTCACACACACTTCAGCTGGGTCTGGATCACTGGACCCTGAGGCTGGTCCCTCACACACTGAGCCTCACATTCACACACACTTCAGCTGGGTCTGGATCACTGGACCCTGAGACTGGTCCCTCACACACTGAGCCTCACATTCACACACACTTCAGCTGGGTCTGGATCACTGGACCCTGAGGCTGGTCCCTCACACACAGAGCCTCACATTCACACACACTGCAGCTGGGTCTGGATCACTGGACCCTGAGACTGGTCCCTCACACACTGAGCCTCACATTCACACAAACTTCAGCTGGGTCTGGATCACTGGACCCTGAGACTGGTCCCTCACACACTGAGCTTCACATTCACACAAACTTCAGCTGGGTCTGGATCACTGGACCCTGAGACTGGTCCCTCACACACTGAGCCTCACATTCACACACACTTCAGCTGGGTCTGGATCACTGGACCCTGACGCTGGTCCCTCACACACTGAGCCTCATCTCACACACACTTCAGCTGGGTCTGGATCACTGGACCTGAGACTGGTCCCTCACACATTGAGCCTCACATTCACACACACTTCAGCTGGGTCTGGATCACTGGTCCCTGAGACTGTTTCCTCACACACTGAGCCTCACATTCACACACACTTCAGCTGGGTCTGGATCACTGGACCCTGAGACTGGTCCCTCACACACTGAGCCTCACATTCACACACACTTCAGCTGGGTCTGGATCACTGGACCCTGAGACTGGTCCCTCACACATTGAGCCTCACATTCACACACACTACAGCTGGGTCTGGATCACTGGACCCTGAGACTGGTCCCTCACACACTGAGCCTCACATTCACACACACTTCAGCTGGGTCTGGATCACTGGACCCTGAGACTGGTCCCTCACACACTGAGCCTCACATTCACACGCACTTCAGCTGGGTCTGGATCACTGGACCCTGAGACTGGTTCCTCACACACTGAGCCTCACATTCACACGCACTTCAGCTGGGTCTGGATCACTGGACCCTGAGGCAGGTCCCTCACACACTGAGCCTCACATTCACACAAACTTCAGCTGGGTCTGGATGACTGGACCCAGAGACTGGTCCCTCACACACTGAGCCTCACATTCACACACACTTCAGCTGGGTCTGGATCACTGGGCCCTGAGACTGGTCCCTCACACACTGAGCGTCACATTCACACACACTTCAGCTGGGTCTTGATCACTGGACCCTGAGGTTGGTCCCTCACACACTGAGCCTCACATTCACACACACACTTCAGCTGGGTCTGGATCTCTAGACCCTGAGACTGGTCCCTCACACACTGAGCCTCACATTCACACATACTTCAGCTGGGTCTGGATCACTGGATCCTGAGACTGGTCCCTCACACACTGAGCCTCACATTCACACACACTTCAGCTGGGTCTGGATCACTGGACCCTGAGACTGGTTCCTCACACACTGAGCCTCACATTCACACACACTTCAGCTGGGTCTGGATCACTGGACCCTGAGACTGGTTCCTCACACACTGAGCCTCACATTCACACACACTTCAGCTGGGTCTGGATCACTGGACCCTGAGACTGGTCCCTCACACACTGAGCCTCACAATCACACACATTTCAGCTGGGTCTGGATCACTGGACCCTGAGGCAGGTCCCTCACACACTGAGCCTGACATTCACACAAACTTCAGCTAGGTCTGGATCACTGGACCCTGAGACTGGTCCCTCACCCACTGAGCCTCACATTCACACACACTTCAGCTGGGTCTCGATCACTGGATCCTGAGACTGGTCCCTCACACACTGAGCCTCACATTCACACACACTTCAGCTGGGTCTGGATCACTGGAACCTGAGACTGGTTCCTCACACACTGAGCCTCACATTCACACACACTTCAACTGGGTCTGGATCACTGGACCCTGAGACTGGTCCCTCACACCCTAAGCCTCACATTCACACATACTTCAGCTGGGTCTGGATCACTGGACCCTGAGTCTGGTCCCTCACACAATGAGCCTCACATTCACACACACTTCAGCTGGGTCTGGATCACTGGACCCTGAGACTGGTCCCTCACACACTGAGCCTTACATTCACACACACTTCAGCTGGGTCTGGATCACTGGACCCTGAGACTGCTCCCTCACATACTGAGCCTCACATTCAAAGACACTTCAGCTGGGTCTGGATCACTGGATCCTGAGACTGGTCCCTCACACACTGAGCCTCACATTCACACACACTTCAGCTGGGTCTGGATCACTGGACCCTGAGGCTGGTCCCACACACACTGAGCCTCACATTCACACACACTTCAGCTGGATCTGGATCACTGGACCCTGAGACTGGTCCCTCACACACTGAGACTCACATTCACACACACTTCAGCTGGGTCTGGATCACTGGACCCTGAGACTGGTCCCTCATACACTGAGCCTCACATCCACACACACTTTAACTCGGTCTGGATCACTGGACTATGAGACTGGTCCCTCACACACTGAGCATCACATTCACACACACTTCAGCTGGGTCTGGATCACTGGACACTGAGACTGGTCCCTCACACACTGAGCCTCACATGCACACACACTGCAGCTGGGTCTGGATCACTGGACCCTGAGACTGGTCCCTCACACACTGAGCCTCACATTCACACACACTTCAGCTGGGTCTGGATCACTGGACCCTGAGGCTGGTCCCTCACACACTGAGCCTCACATTCACACACACTTCAGCTGGGTCTGGATCACTGGACCCTGAGACTGGTCCCTCACACACTGAGCCTCACATTCACACACACTTCAGCTGGGTCTGGATCACTGGACCCTGAGGCAGGTCCCTCACACACTGAGCCTCACATTCCCACAAACTTCAGCTGGGTCTGGATGACTGGACCCAGAGACTGGTCCCTCACACACTGAGCCTCACATTCACACACACTTCAGCTGGGTCTCGATCACTGGACACTGAGGCTGGTCCCTCACACACAGAGCCTCACATTCACACACCCTTCAGCTGGGTCTGGATCACTGGACCCTGAGACTGGTCCCTCACACACTGAGCCTCACATTCACACACACTTCAGCTGGGTCTGGATCACTGGATTCTGAGGCTGGTCCCTCACACACTGAGCCTCACATTCACACACACTTCAGCTGGGTCTAGATCACTGGATCCTGAGACTGGTCCCTCACACACTGAGCCTCACATTCACACACACTTCAGCTGTGTCTGGATCACTGGACCCTGAGACTGGTCCCTCACACACTGAGCCTCACATTCACACACACTTCAGCTGGGTCTGGATCACTGGACCCTGAGACTGGTCCCTCACACACTGAGCCTCACATTCACACACACTTCAGCTGGGTCTGGATCACTGGACACTGAGACTGGTTCCTCACACACTGAGCCTCACATTCACACACACTTCATCTGGGTCTGGATCACTGGACCCTGAGGCTGGTCCCTCACACACTGAGCCTCACATTCACACACACTTCAGCTGGGTCTGGATCACTGGACCCTGAGACTGGTTCCTCACACACTGAGCCTCACATTCACACACACTTCAGCTGGGTCTGGATCACTGGACCCTGAGACTGGTCCCTCACACACTGAGCCTCACATTCACACACACTTCAGCTGGATCTGGATCACTGGACCCTGAGACTGGTCCCTCACACACTGAGCCTCACATTCACAAACACTTCAGCTGGGTCTGGATCACTGTACCCTGAGACTGGTCCCTCACACACTGAGCCTCACATTCACGCACACTTAAGCTGGGTAGGATCACTGGACACTGAGACTGGTCCCTCACACACTGAGCCTCACATTCACACACACTTCAGCTGGGTCTGGATCACTGGACCCTGAGACTGGTCCCTCACACACTGAGCCTCACATTCACACACACTTCAGCTGGGTCTGGATCACTGGACACTGAGACTGCTCCCTCACACACTGAGCCTCACATTCACACACACTTCAGCTGGGTCTGGATCACTGGATTCTGAGGCTGGACCCTCACACACTGAGCCTCACATTCACACACACTTCAGCTGGGTCTGGATCACTGGACCCTGAGGCTGGTCCCTCACACACTGAGCCTCACATTCACAGAAACTTCAGCTGGGTCTGGATCACTGGACCCTGAGGCTGGTCCCTCACATACTGAGCCTCACATTCACACACACTTCAGCTGGGTCTGAATCACTAGACCCTGAGACTGGTCCCTCACATACTGAGCCTCACATTCACACACACTTCAGCTGGGTCTGGATCACTGGACCCTGAGACTGGTCCCTCACACACTGAGCCTCACATTCACACATACTTCAGCTGGGTCTGGATCACTGGATCCTGAGACTGGACCCTCACATACTGAGCATCACATTCACACACACTTCAGCTGGGTCTGGATCACTGGACCCTGAGACTGGTCCCTCACACACTGAGCCTCACATTCACACACACGTCAGCTGGGTCTGGATCTCTGGACACTGAGACTGGTCCCTCACACACTGAGCCTCACTTCACACACACTTCAGCTGGGTCTGGATCACTGGACCCTGAGACTGGTCCCTCACACACTGAGCCTCACATTCACACACACTTCAGCTGGGTCTGGATCACTGGACCCTGAGGCAGGTCCCTCACACACTGAGCCTCACATTCACACAAACCTCAGCTGGGTCTGGATCACTGGACCCTGAGACTGGTCCCTCACACACTGAGCCTCACATTCACATACACTTCAGCTGGGTCTCGATCACTGGACCCTGAGACTGGCCCCTCACACACTGAGCCTCACATTCACACACACTTCAGCTGGGTCTGGATCACTGGTCCCTGAGACTGGTCCCTCACACACTGAGCCTCACATTCACACACACTTCAGTTGGGTCTGGAACACTGGACCCTGAGACTGGTCCCTCACACACTGAGCCTCACATTCACACACACTTCAGCTGGGTCTGGATCACTGGATCCTGGGACTGGTCCCTCACATACTGAGCATCACATTCACACACACTTCAGCTGGGTCTGGATCACTGGACCCTGAGACAGGTCCCTCACACACTGAGCCTCACATTCACACACACTTCAGCTGGGTATGGATCACTGGGCCCTGAGAGTGGTCCCTCACACACTGAGCCTCACATTCACACACACTTCAGCTGGGTATGGATCACTGGGCCCTGAGAGTGGACCCTCACACACTGAGCCTCACATTCACACACACTTCAGCTGGGTCTTGATCACTGGACCCTGAGGTTGGTCCCTCACACACTGAGCCTCACATTCACACACACTTCAGCTGGGTCTGGATCACTGCACCCTGAGACTGGTCCCTCACACACTGAGCCTCACATTCACACACACTTCAGCTGGGTCTGGATCACTGGACCCTGAGACTGGTCCCTCATACACTGAGCCTCACATCCACACACACTTTAACTCGGTCTGGATCACTGGACCATGAGACTGGTCCCTCACACACTGAGCATCACATTCACACACACTTCAGCTGGGTCTGGATCACTGGACACTGAGACTGGTCCCTCAAACACTGAGCCTCACATGCACACACACTGCAGCTGGGTCTGCATCACTGGACCCTGAGACTGGTCCCTCACACACTGAGCCTCACATTCACACACACTTCAGCTGGGTCTGGATCACTGGACCCTGAGGCTGGTCCCTCACACACTGAGCCTCACATTCACACACACTTCAGCTGGGTCTGGATCACTGGACCCTGAGACTGGTCCCTCACACACTGAGCCTCACATTCACACACTTCAGCTGGGTCTGGATCACTGGACCCTGAGGCAGGTCCCTCACACACTGAGCCTCACATTCCCACAAACTTCAGCTGGGTCTGGATGACTGGACCCAGAGACTGGTCCCTCACACACTGAGCCTCACATTCACACACACTTCAGCTGGGTCTCGATCACTGGACACTGAGGCTGGTCCCTCACACACAGAGCCTCACATTCACACACACTTCAGCTGGGTCTGGATCACTGGACCCTGAGACTGGTCCCTCACACACTGTGCCTCACATTCACACACACTTCAGCTGGGTCTGGATCACTGGATTCTGAGGCTGGTCCCTCACACACTGAGCCTCACATTCACACACACTTCAGCTGGGTCTAGATCACTGGACCCTGAGACTGGTCCCTCACACACTGAGCCTCACATTCACACACACTTCAGCTGTGTCTGGATCACTGGACCCTGAGACTGGTCCCTCACACACTGAGCCTCACATTCACACACACTTCAGCTGGGTCTGGATCACTGGACCCTGAGACTGGTCCCTCACACACTGAGGCTCACATTCACACACACTTCAGCTGGGTCTGGATCACTGGACCCTGAGACTGGTCCCTCACAAACTGAGCCTCACATTCACACACACTTCAGCTGGGTCTGGATCACTGGAAACTGAGACTGGTTCCTCACACACTGAGCCTCACATTCACACACACTTCATCTGGGTCTGGATCACTGGACCCTGAGGCTGGTCCCTCACACACTGAGCCTCACATTCACACACAGTTCAGCTGGGTCTGGATCACTGGACCCTGAGACTGGTTCCTCACACACTGAGCCTCACATTCACACATACTTCAGCTGGGTCTGGATCACTGGACCCTGAGACTGGTCCCTCACACACTGAGCCTCACATTCACACACACTTCAGCTGGATCTGGATCACTGGACACTGAGACTGGTCCCTCACACACTGAGCCTCACATTCACAAACACTTCAGCTGGGTCTGGATCACTGTACCCTGAGACTGGTCCCTCACACACTGAGCCTCACATTCACGCACACTTAAGCTGGGTAGGATCACTGGACACTGAGACTGGTCCCTCACACACTGAGCCTCACATTCACACACACGTCAGCTGGGTCTGGATCTCTGGACACTGAGACTGGTCCCTCACACACTGAGCCTCACATTCACACACATTCAGCTGGGTCTGGATCACTGGACACTGAGACAGGTTCCTCACACACTGAGCCTCACATTCACACACACTTCAGCTGGGTCTGGATCACTGGACCCTGAGGCTGGTCCCTCACACACTGAGCCTCTCGTTCACACAAACTTCAGCTGGGTCTGGATCACTGGACCCTGAGACTGGTCCCTCACACACTGAGCCTCACATTCACACACACTTCAGCTGGGTCTGGATCACTGGAACCTGAGACTGGTCCCTCACACACTGAGCCTCACATTCACACACACTTCAGCTGGGTCTGGATCACTGGATCCTGAGACTGGTCCCTCCCACACTGAGCCTCACATTCACACACACTTCAGCTGGGTCTGGATCACTGGACCCTGAGACTGGTTCCTCACACACTGAGCCTCACATTCACACATACTTCAGCTGGGTCTGGATCACTGGACCCTGAGACTGGTCCCTCACTCACTGAGCCTCACATTCACACACACTTCAGCTGGGTCTGGATCACTGGACCCTGAGACTGGTCCCTCACACACTGAGCCTCACATTCACACCACTTCAGCTGGGTCTGGATCACTGGACCCTGAGACTGCTCCCTCACACACTGAGCCTCACATCCACACACACTTCAACTGGGTCTGGATCACTGGATCCTGAGACTGGTCCCTCACACACTGAGCCTCACATTCACACACACTTCTGCTGGGTCTGGATCACTGGACCCTGAGACTGGTTCCTCACACACTGAGCCTCACATTCACACATACTTCAGCTGGGTCTGGATCACTGGACCCTGAGACTGGTCCCTCACTCACTGAGCCTCACATTCACACACACTTCAGCTGGGTCTGGATCACTGGACCCTGAGACTGGTCCCTCACACACTGAGCCTCACATTCACACCACTTCAGCTGGGTCTGGATCACTGGACCCTGAGACTGCTCCCTCACACACTGAGCCTCACATTCACACAAACTTCAGCAGGGTCTGGATCACTGGACATTGAGACTGGTCCCTCACACACTGAGCCTCACATTCACACACACTTCAGCTGGGTCTGGATCACTGGACCCTGAGACTGGTCCTTCACACACTGAGCCTCACCTTCACACACACTTCAGCTGGGTCTGGATCACTGGACCCTGAGACTGGTCCCTCACACACTGAGCATCACATTCACACACACTTCAGCTGGGTCTGGATCACTGGACCCTGAGACTGGTCCCTCACACACTGAGCCTCACATTCACACACACTTCAGCTGGGTCTGGATCACTGGACCCTGAGGCTGGTCCCTCACACACTGAGCCTCACATTCACACACACTTCAGCTGGGTCTGGATCACTGGACCCTGAGACTGGTCCCTCACACACTGAGCCTCAAATTGACACACACTTCAGCTGGGTCTGGATCACTGGACCCTGAGACTGGTCCCTGACACACTGAGCCTCACATTCACACACACTTCAGCTGGGTCTCAATCACTAGACCCTGAGACTGGTCCCTCACACACTGAGCCTCACATTCACACACACTTCAGCTGGGTCTGGATCACTGGACCCTGAGACTGGTCCCTCACACACTGAGCCTCACATTCACACACACTTCAGCTGGGTCTGGATCACTGGACCCTGAGACTGGTCCCTCACACACTGAGCCTCACATTCACACACACGTCAGCTGGGTCTGGATCTCTGGACACTGAGACTGGTCCCTCACACACTGAGCCTCACTTCACACACATTCAGCTGGGTCTGGATCACTGGACCCTGAGACTGGTCCCTCACACACTGAGCCTCACATTCACACACACTTCAGCTGGGTCTGGATCACTGGACCCTGAGGCAGGTCCCTCACACACTGAGCCTCACATTCACACAAACCTCAGCTGGGTCTGGATCACTGGACCCTGAGACTGGTCCCTCACACACTGAGCCTCACATTCACACACACTTCAGCTGGGTCTCGATCACTGGACCCTGAGACTGGCCCCTCACACACTGAGCCTCACATTCACACACACTTCAGCTGGGTCTGGATCACTGGTGCCTGAGACTGGTCCCTCACACACTGAGCCTCACATTCACACACACTTCAGCTGGGTCTGGAACACTGGACACTGAGACTGGTCCCTCACACACTGAGCCTCACATTCACACACACTTCAGCTGGGTCTGGATCACTGGATCCTGGGACTGGTCCCTCACATACTGAGCATCACATTCACACACACTTCAGCTGGGTCTGGATCACTGGAACCTGAGACTGGTCCCTCACACACTGAGCCTCACATTCACACACACTTCAGCTGGGTATGGATCACTGGGCCCTGAGAGTGGTCCCTCACACACTGAGCCTCACATTCACACACACTTCAGCTGGGTCTTGATCACTGGACCCTGAGGTTGGTCCCTCACACACTGAGCCTCACATTCACACACACTTCAGCTGGGTCTGGATCACTGCACCCTGAGACTGGTCCCTCACACACTGAGCCTCACATTCACACACACTTCAGCTGGGTCTGGATCACTGGACCCTGAGACTGGTCCCTCACACACTGAGCCTCACATTCACACACACTTCAGCTGGGTCTGGATCACTGAACCCTGAGACAGGTCCCTCACACACTGAGCCTCTCATTCACACAAACTTCAGCTGGGTCTGGATCACTGGACCCTGAGACTGGTCCCTCACACACTGAGCCTCACATTCACACACACTTCAGCTGGGTCTGGATCACTGGAACCTGAGACTGGTCCCTCACACACTGAGCCTCACATTCACACACAGTTCAGCTGGGTCTGGATCACTGGATCCTGAGACTGGTCCCTCACACACTGAGCCTCACATTCACACACACTTCAGCTGGGTCTGGATCACTGGACCCTGAGACTGGTTCCTCACACACTGAGCCTCACATTCACACATACTTCAGCTGGGTCTGGATCACTGACCCTGAGACTGGTCCCTCACACACTGAGCCTCACATTCACACACACTTCAGCTGGGTCTGGATCACTGGACCCTGAGACTGGTCCCTCACACACTGAGCCTCACATTCACACCACTTCAGCTGGGTCTGGATCACTGGACCCTGAGACTGCTCCCTCACACACTGAGCCTCACATCCACACAACTTCAACTGGGTCTGGATCACTGGACCCTGAGACTGGTCCCTCACACACTGAGCATCACATTCACACACACTTCAGCTGGGTCTGGATCACTGGACCCTGAGACTGGTCCCTCACACACTGAGCCTCACATTCACACACACTTCAGCTGGGTCTGGATCACTGGACCCTGAGGCTGGTCCCTCACACACTGAGCCTCACATTCACACACACTTCAGCTGGGTCTGGATCACTGGACCCTGAGACTGGTCCCTCACACACTGAGCCTCAAATTGACACACACTTCAGCTGGGTCTGGATCACTGGACCCTGAGACTGGTCCCTGACATACTGAGCCTCACATTCACACACACTTCAGCTGGGTCTGGATCACTGGACCCTGAGACTGGTCCCTCACACACTGAGCCTCAAATTGACACACACTTCAGCTGGGTCTGGATCACTGGACCCTGAGACTGGTCCCTGACACACTGAGCCTCACATTCACACACACTTCAGCTGGGTCTCAATCACTAGACCCTGAGACTGGTCCCTCACACACTGAGCCTCACATTCACACACACTTCAGCTGGGTCTGGATCACTGGACCCTGAGACTGGTCCCTCACACACTGAGCCTCACATTCACACACACTTCAGCTGGGTCTGGATCACTGGACCCTGAGACTGGTCCCTCACACACTGAGCCTCACATTCACACACACGTCAGCTGGGTCTGGATCTCTGGACACTGAGACTGGTCCCTCACACACTGAGCCTCACTTCACACACACTTCAGCTGGGTCTGGATCACTGGACCCTGAGACTGGTCCCTCACACACTGAGCCTCACATTCACACACACTTCAGCTGGGTCTGGATCACTGGACCCTGAGGCAGGTCCCTCACACACTGAGCCTCACATTCACACAAACCTCAGCTGGGTCTGGATCACTGGACCCTGAGACTGGTCCCTCACACACTTAGCCTCACATTCACACACACTTCAGCTGGGTCTCGATCACTGGACCCTGAGACTGGCCCCTCACACACTGAGCCTCACATTCACACACACTTCAGCTGGGTCTGGATCACTGGTCCCTGAGACTGGTCCCTCACACACTGAGCCTCACATTCACACACACTTCAGCTGGGTCTGGAACACTGGACACTGAGACTGGTCCCTCACACACTGAGCCTCACATTCACACACACTTCAGCTGGGTCTGGATCACTGGATCCTGGGACTGGTCCCTCACATACTGAGCATCACATTCACACACACTTCAGCTGGGTCTGGATCACTGGACCCTGAGACTGGTCCCTCACACACTGAGCCTCACATTCACACACACTTCAGCTGGGTATGGATCACTGGGCCCTGAGAGTGGTCCCTCACACACTGAGCCTCACATTCACACACACTTCAGCTGGGTCTTGATCACTGGACCCTGAGGTTGGTCCCTCACACACTGAGCCTCACATTCACACACACTTCAGCTGGGTCTGGATCACTGCACCCTGAGACTGGTCCCTCACACACTGAGCCTCACATTCACACACACTTCAGCTGGGTCTGGATCACTGGACCCTGAGACTGGTCCCTCACACACTGAGCCTCACATTCACACACACTTCAGCTGGGTCTGGATCACTGAACCCTGAGACAGGTCCCTCACACACTGAGCCTCTCATTCACACAAACTTCAGCTGGGTCTGGATCACTGGACCCTGAGACTGGTCCCTCACACACTGAGCCTCACATTCACACACACTTCAGCTGGGTCTGGATCACTGGAACCTGAGACTGGTCCCTCACACACTGAGCCTCACATTCACACACAGTTCAGCTGGGTCTGGATCACTGGATCCTGAGACTGGTCCCTCACACACTGAGCCTCACATTCACACACACTTCAGCTGGGTCTGGATCACTGGACCCTGAGACTGGTTCCTCACACACTGAGCCTCACATTCACACATACTTCAGCTGGGTCTGGATCACTGACCCTGAGACTGGTCCCTCACACACTGAGCCTCACATTCACACACACTTCAGCTGGGTCTGGATCACTGGACCCTGAGACTGGTCCCTCACACACTGAGCCTCACATTCACACCACTTCAGCTGGGTCTGGATCACTGGACCCTGAGACTGCTCCCTCACACACTGAGCCTCACATCCACACAACTTCAACTGGGTCTGGATCACTGGACCCTGAGACTGGTCCCTCACACACTGAGCATCACATTCACACACACTTCAGCTGGGTCTGGATCACTGGACCCTGAGACTGGTCCCTCACACACTGAGCCTCACATTCACACACACTTCAGCTGGGTCTGGATCACTGGACCCTGAGGCTGGTCCCTCACACACTGAGCCTCACATTCACACACACTTCAGCTGGGTCTGGATCACTGGACCCTGAGACTGGTCCCTCACACACTGAGCCTCAAATTGACACACACTTCAGCTGGGTCTGGATCACTGGACCCTGAGACTGGTCCCTGACATACTGAGCCTCACATTCACACACACTTCAGCTGGGTCTCAATCACTAGACCCTGAGACTGGTCCCTCACACACTGAGCCTCACATTCACACACACTTCAGCTGGGTCTGGATCACTGGACCCTGAGACTGGTCCCTCACACACTGAGCCTCACATTCACACACACTTCAGCTGGGTCTGGATCACTGGACCCTGAGACTGGTCCCTCACACATTGAGGCTCACATTCACAAACACTTCAGCTGGGTCTGGATCACTGGACCCTGAGACTGGTCCCTCACACACTGAGCCTCACATTCACACACATTCAGCTGGGTCTGGATCGCTGGACACTGAGACTGGTTCCTCACACACTGAGCCTCACATTCACACACACTTCAGCTGGGTCTGGATCACTGGACCCTGAGGCTGGTCCCTCACACACTGAGCCTCACATTCACACACACTTCAGCTGGGTCTGGATCACTGGACCCTGAGACTGGTTCCTCAAACACTGAGCCTCACATTCAAACACTTCAGCTGGGTCTGGATCACTGGACCCTGAGATTGGTGCCTCACACACTGAGCCTCACATTCACACACACTTCAACTGGATCTGGATCACTGGACCCTGAGACTGGTCCCTCACACACTGAGCCTCACATTCACACACACTTCAGCTGGGTCTGGATCACTGGATCCTGAGACTGGTCCCTCACACACTGAGCCTCACATTCACACGCACTTCAGCTGGGTCTGGATCACTGGACCCTGAGACTGGTTCCTCACACACTGAGCCTCACATTCACACATACTTCAGCTGGGTCTGGGTCACTGGACCCTGAGACTGGTCCCTCACACACTTAGCCTCACATTCACACAAACTTCAGCTGGGTCTGGATCACTGGACCCTGAGACTGGTCCCTCACACACTGAGCCTCACATTCACACACACTTCAGCTGGGTCTGTATCACTGGACCCTGAGACTGGTCCCTCACACACTGAGCCTCACATTCACACACACTTCAGCTGGGTCTGGATCACTGGACCCTGAGACTGGTCCCTCACACACTGAGCCTTACATTCACACACACTTCAGCTGGGTCTGGATCACTGGACCCTGAGGCTGCTCCCTCACACACTGAGCCTCACATTCACACACACTTCAGCTGGGTCTGGATCACTGGACCCTGAGACTGGTCCCTCACACACTGAGCCTCAAATTGACACACACTTCAGCTGGGTCTGGATCACTGGACCCTGAGACTGGTCCCTGACACACTGAGCCTCACATTCACACACACTTCAGCTGGGTCTCAATCACTAGACCCTGAGACTGGTCCCTCACACACTGAGCCTCACATTCACACACACTTCAGCTGGGTCTGGATCACTGGACCCTGAGACTGGTCCCTCACACACTGAGCCTCACATTCACACACACTTCAGCTGGGTCTGGATCACTGGACACTGAGACTGGTCCCTCACACACTGAGCCTCACTTCACACACACTTCAGCTGGGTCTGGATCACTGGACCCTGAGACTGGTCCCTCACACACTGAGCCTCACATTCACACACACTTCAGCTGGGTCTGGATCACTGGAACCTGAGACTGGTCCCTCACACACTGAGCCTCACATTCACACACACTTCAGCTGGGTCTGGATCACTGGATCCTGAGACTGGTCCCTCACACACTGAGCCTCACATTCACACACACTTCAGCTGGGTCTGGAACACTGGACACTGAGACTGGTCCCTCACACACTGAGCCTCACATTCACACACACTTCAGCTGGGTCTGGATCACTGGATCCTGGGACTGGTCCCTCACATACTGAGCATCACATTCACACACACTTCAGCTGGGTCTGGATCACTGGACCCTGAGGCTGGTCCCTCACACACTGAGCCTCACATTCACACACACTTCAGCTGGGTCTGGATCACTGGACCCTGAGACTGGTCCCTCACACACTGAGCCTCACATTCACACACACTTCAGCTGGGTCTGGATCACTGGACCCTGAGACTGGTTCCTCACACACTGAGCCTCACATTCACACATACTTCAGCTGGGTCTGGATCACTGGACCCTGAGACTGGTCCCTCACACACTGAGCCTCACATTCACACACACTTCAGCTGGGTCTGGATCACTGGACCCTGAGACTGGTCCCTCACACACTGAGCCTCACATTCACACCAATTCAGCTGGGTCTGGATCACTGGACCCTGAGACTGCTCCCTCACACACTGAGCCTCACATCCACACACACTTCAACTGGGTCTGGATCACTGGACCCTGAGACTGGTCCCTCACACACTGAGCATCACATTCACACACACTTCAGCTGGGTCTGGATCACTGGACCCTGAGACTGGTCCCTCACACACTGAGCCTCACATTCACACACACTTCAGCTGGGTCTGGATCACTGGACCCTGAGGCTGGTCCCTCACACACTGAGCCTCACATTCACACACACTTCAGCTGGGTCTGGATCACTGGACCCTGAGACTGGTCCCTCACACACTGAGCGTCAAATTGACACACACTTCAGCTGGGTCTGGATCACTGGACCCTGAGACTGGTCCCTGACACACTGAGCCTCACATTCACACACACTTCAGCTGGGTCTCAATCACTAGACCCTGAGACTGGTCCCTCACACACATGCCTCACATTCACACACACTTCAGCTGGGTCTGGATCACTGGACCCTGAGACTGGTCCCTCACGCACTGAGCCTCACATTCACACACACTTCAGCTGGGTCTGGATCACTGGACCCTGAGACTGGTCCCTCACACACTGAGGCTCACATTCACACACACTTCAGCTGGGTCTGGATCACTGGACCCTGAGACTGGTCCCTCACACACTGAGCCTCACAGTCACACACATTCAGCTGGGTCTGGATCACTGGACACTGAGACTGGTTCCTCACACACTGAGCCTCACATTCACACACACTTCAGCTGGGTCTGGATCACTGGACCCTGAGGCTGGTCCCTCACACACTGAGCCTCACATTCACACACACTTCAGCTGGGTCTGGATCACTGGACCCTGAGACTGGTTCCTCAAACACTGAGCCTCACATTCACACAGTTCAGCTGGGTCTGGATCACTGGACCCTGAGACTGGTCCCTCACACACTGAGCCTCACATTCACACACACTTCAGCTGGGTCTGGATCACTGGATTCTGAGGCTGGACCCTCACACACTGAGCCTCACATTCACACACACTTCAGCTGGGTCTGGATCACTGGACCCTGAGGCTGGTCCCTCACACACTGAGCCTCACATTCACAGAAACTTCAGCTGGGTCTGGATCACTGGACCCTGAGGCTGGTCCCTCACATACTGAGCCTCACATTCACACACACTTCAGCTGGGTCTGAATCACTAGACCCTGAGACTGGTCCCTCACATACTGAGCCTCACATTCACACACACTTCAGCTGGGTCTGGATCACTGGACCCTGAGACTGGTCCCTCACACACTGAGCCTCACATTCACACATACTTCAGCTGGGTCTGGATCACTGGATCCTGAGACTGGACCCTCACATACTGAGCATCACATTCACACACACTTCAGCTGGGTCTGGATCACTGGACCCTGAGACTGGTCCCTCACACACTGAGCCTCACATTCACACACACGTCAGCTGGGTCTGGATCTCTGGACACTGAGACTGGTCCCTCACACACTGAGCCTCACTTCACACACACTTCAGCTGGGTCTGGATCACTGGACCCTGAGACTGGTCCCTCACACACTGAGCCTCACATTCACACACACTTCAGCTGGGTCTGGATCACTGGACCCTGAGGCAGGTCCCTCACACACTGAGCCTCACATTCACACAAACCTCAGCTGGGTCTGGATCACTGGACCCTGAGACTGGTCCCTCACACACTGAGCCTCACATTCACATACACTTCAGCTGGGTCTCGATCACTGGACCCTGAGACTGGCCCCTCACACACTGAGCCTCACATTCACACACACTTCAGCTGGGTCTGGATCACTGGTCCCTGAGACTGGTCCCTCACACACTGAGCCTCACATTCACACACACTTCAGTTGGGTCTGGAACACTGGACCCTGAGACTGGTCCCTCACACACTGAGCCTCACATTCACACACACTTCAGCTGGGTCTGGATCACTGGATCCTGGGACTGGTCCCTCACATACTGAGCATCACATTCACACACACTTCAGCTGGGTCTGGATCACTGGACCCTGAGACAGGTCCCTCACACACTGAGCCTCACATTCACACACACTTCAGCTGGGTATGGATCACTGGGCCCTGAGAGTGGTCCCTCACACACTGAGCCTCACATTCACACACACTTCAGCTGGGTATGGATCACTGGGCCCTGAGAGTGGACCCTCACACACTGAGCCTCACATTCACACACACTTCAGCTGGGTCTTGATCACTGGACCCTGAGGTTGGTCCCTCACACACTGAGCCTCACATTCACACACACTTCAGCTGGGTCTGGATCACTGCACCCTGAGACTGGTCCCTCACACACTGAGCCTCACATTCACACACACTTCAGCTGGGTCTGGATCACTGGACCCTGAGACTGGTCCCTCATACACTGAGCCTCACATCCACACACACTTTAACTCGGTCTGGATCACTGGACCATGAGACTGGTCCCTCACACACTGAGCATCACATTCACACACACTTCAGCTGGGTCTGGATCACTGGACACTGAGACTGGTCCCTCAAACACTGAGCCTCACATGCACACACACTGCAGCTGGGTCTGCATCACTGGACCCTGAGACTGGTCCCTCACACACTGAGCCTCACATTCACACACACTTCAGCTGGGTCTGGATCACTGGACCCTGAGGCTGGTCCCTCACACACTGAGCCTCACATTCACACACACTTCAGCTGGGTCTGGATCACTGGACCCTGAGACTGGTCCCTCACACACTGAGCCTCACATTCACACACTTCAGCTGGGTCTGGATCACTGGACCCTGAGGCAGGTCCCTCACACACTGAGCCTCACATTCCCACAAACTTCAGCTGGGTCTGGATGACTGGACCCAGAGACTGGTCCCTCACACACTGAGCCTCACATTCACACACACTTCAGCTGGGTCTCGATCACTGGACACTGAGGCTGGTCCCTCACACACAGAGCCTCACATTCACACACACTTCAGCTGGGTCTGGATCACTGGACCCTGAGACTGGTCCCTCACACACTGTGCCTCACATTCACACACACTTCAGCTGGGTCTGGATCACTGGATTCTGAGGCTGGTCCCTCACACACTGAGCCTCACATTCACACACACTTCAGCTGGGTCTAGATCACTGGACCCTGAGACTGGTCCCTCACACACTGAGCCTCACATTCACACACACTTCAGCTGTGTCTGGATCACTGGACCCTGAGACTGGTCCCTCACACACTGAGCCTCACATTCACACACACTTCAGCTGGGTCTGGATCACTGGACCCTGAGACTGGTCCCTCACACACTGAGGCTCACATTCACACACACTTCAGCTGGGTCTGGATCACTGGACCCTGAGACTGGTCCCTCACAAACTGAGCCTCACATTCACACACACTTCAGCTGGGTCTGGATCACTGGAAACTGAGACTGGTTCCTCACACACTGAGCCTCACATTCACACACACTTCATCTGGGTCTGGATCACTGGACCCTGAGGCTGGTCCCTCACACACTGAGCCTCACATTCACACACAGTTCAGCTGGGTCTGGATCACTGGACCCTGAGACTGGTTCCTCACACACTGAGCCTCACATTCACACATACTTCAGCTGGGTCTGGATCACTGGACCCTGAGACTGGTCCCTCACACACTGAGCCTCACATTCACACACACTTCAGCTGGATCTGGATCACTGGACACTGAGACTGGTCCCTCACACACTGAGCCTCACATTCACAAACACTTCAGCTGGGTCTGGATCACTGTACCCTGAGACTGGTCCCTCACACACTGAGCCTCACATTCACGCACACTTAAGCTGGGTAGGATCACTGGACACTGAGACTGGTCCCTCACACACTGAGCCTCACATTCACACACACGTCAGCTGGGTCTGGATCTCTGGACACTGAGACTGGTCCCTCACACACTGAGCCTCACATTCACACACATTCAGCTGGGTCTGGATCACTGGACACTGAGACAGGTTCCTCACACACTGAGCCTCACATTCACACACACTTCAGCTGGGTCTGGATCACTGGACCCTGAGGCTGGTCCCTCACACACTGAGCCTCTCGTTCACACAAACTTCAGCTGGGTCTGGATCACTGGACCCTGAGACTGGTCCCTCACACACTGAGCCTCACATTCACACACACTTCAGCTGGGTCTGGATCACTGGAACCTGAGACTGGTCCCTCACACACTGAGCCTCACATTCACACACACTTCAGCTGGGTCTGGATCACTGGATCCTGAGACTGGTCCCTCCCACACTGAGCCTCACATTCACACACACTTCAGCTGGGTCTGGATCACTGGACCCTGAGACTGGTTCCTCACACACTGAGCCTCACATTCACACATACTTCAGCTGGGTCTGGATCACTGGACCCTGAGACTGGTCCCTCACTCACTGAGCCTCACATTCACACACACTTCAGCTGGGTCTGGATCACTGGACCCTGAGACTGGTCCCTCACACACTGAGCCTCACATTCACACCACTTCAGCTGGGTCTGGATCACTGGACCCTGAGACTGCTCCCTCACACACTGAGCCTCACATCCACACACACTTCAACTGGGTCTGGATCACTGGATCCTGAGACTGGTCCCTCACACACTGAGCCTCACATTCACACACACTTCTGCTGGGTCTGGATCACTGGACCCTGAGACTGGTTCCTCACACACTGAGCCTCACATTCACACATACTTCAGCTGGGTCTGGATCACTGGACCCTGAGACTGGTCCCTCACTCACTGAGCCTCACATTCACACACACTTCAGCTGGGTCTGGATCACTGGACCCTGAGACTGGTCCCTCACACACTGAGCCTCACATTCACACCACTTCAGCTGGGTCTGGATCACTGGACCCTGAGACTGCTCCCTCACACACTGAGCCTCACATTCACACAAACTTCAGCAGGGTCTGGATCACTGGACATTGAGACTGGTCCCTCACACACTGAGCCTCACATTCACACACACTTCAGCTGGGTCTGGATCACTGGACCCTGAGACTGGTCCTTCACACACTGAGCCTCACCTTCACACACACTTCAGCTGGGTCTGGATCACTGGACCCTGAGACTGGTCCCTCACACACTGAGCATCACATTCACACACACTTCAGCTGGGTCTGGATCACTGGACCCTGAGACTGGTCCCTCACACACTGAGCCTCACATTCACACACACTTCAGCTGGGTCTGGATCACTGGACCCTGAGGCTGGTCCCTCACACACTGAGCCTCACATTCACACACACTTCAGCTGGGTCTGGATCACTGGACCCTGAGACTGGTCCCTCACACACTGAGCCTCAAATTGACACACACTTCAGCTGGGTCTGGATCACTGGACCCTGAGACTGGTCCCTGACACACTGAGCCTCACATTCACACACACTTCAGCTGGGTCTCAATCACTAGACCCTGAGACTGGTCCCTCACACACTGAGCCTCACATTCACACACACTTCAGCTGGGTCTGGATCACTGGACCCTGAGACTGGTCCCTCACACACTGAGCCTCACATTCACACACACTTCAGCTGGGTCTGGATCACTGGACCCTGAGACTGGTCCCTCACACACTGAGCCTCACATTCACACACACGTCAGCTGGGTCTGGATCTCTGGACACTGAGACTGGTCCCTCACACACTGAGCCTCACTTCACACACATTCAGCTGGGTCTGGATCACTGGACCCTGAGACTGGTCCCTCACACACTGAGCCTCACATTCACACACACTTCAGCTGGGTCTGGATCACTGGACCCTGAGGCAGGTCCCTCACACACTGAGCCTCACATTCACACAAACCTCAGCTGGGTCTGGATCACTGGACCCTGAGACTGGTCCCTCACACACTGAGCCTCACATTCACACACACTTCAGCTGGGTCTCGATCACTGGACCCTGAGACTGGCCCCTCACACACTGAGCCTCACATTCACACACACTTCAGCTGGGTCTGGATCACTGGTGCCTGAGACTGGTCCCTCACACACTGAGCCTCACATTCACACACACTTCAGCTGGGTCTGGAACACTGGACACTGAGACTGGTCCCTCACACACTGAGCCTCACATTCACACACACTTCAGCTGGGTCTGGATCACTGGATCCTGGGACTGGTCCCTCACATACTGAGCATCACATTCACACACACTTCAGCTGGGTCTGGATCACTGGAACCTGAGACTGGTCCCTCACACACTGAGCCTCACATTCACACACACTTCAGCTGGGTATGGATCACTGGGCCCTGAGAGTGGTCCCTCACACACTGAGCCTCACATTCACACACACTTCAGCTGGGTCTTGATCACTGGACCCTGAGGTTGGTCCCTCACACACTGAGCCTCACATTCACACACACTTCAGCTGGGTCTGGATCACTGCACCCTGAGACTGGTCCCTCACACACTGAGCCTCACATTCACACACACTTCAGCTGGGTCTGGATCACTGGACCCTGAGACTGGTCCCTCACACACTGAGCCTCACATTCACACACACTTCAGCTGGGTCTGGATCACTGAACCCTGAGACAGGTCCCTCACACACTGAGCCTCTCATTCACACAAACTTCAGCTGGGTCTGGATCACTGGACCCTGAGACTGGTCCCTCACACACTGAGCCTCACATTCACACACACTTCAGCTGGGTCTGGATCACTGGAACCTGAGACTGGTCCCTCACACACTGAGCCTCACATTCACACACAGTTCAGCTGGGTCTGGATCACTGGATCCTGAGACTGGTCCCTCACACACTGAGCCTCACATTCACACACACTTCAGCTGGGTCTGGATCACTGGACCCTGAGACTGGTTCCTCACACACTGAGCCTCACATTCACACATACTTCAGCTGGGTCTGGATCACTGACCCTGAGACTGGTCCCTCACACACTGAGCCTCACATTCACACACACTTCAGCTGGGTCTGGATCACTGGACCCTGAGACTGGTCCCTCACACACTGAGCCTCACATTCACACCACTTCAGCTGGGTCTGGATCACTGGACCCTGAGACTGCTCCCTCACACACTGAGCCTCACATCCACACAACTTCAACTGGGTCTGGATCACTGGACCCTGAGACTGGTCCCTCACACACTGAGCATCACATTCACACACACTTCAGCTGGGTCTGGATCACTGGACCCTGAGACTGGTCCCTCACACACTGAGCCTCACATTCACACACACTTCAGCTGGGTCTGGATCACTGGACCCTGAGGCTGGTCCCTCACACACTGAGCCTCACATTCACACACACTTCAGCTGGGTCTGGATCACTGGACCCTGAGACTGGTCCCTCACACACTGAGCCTCAAATTGACACACACTTCAGCTGGGTCTGGATCACTGGACCCTGAGACTGGTCCCTGACATACTGAGCCTCACATTCACACACACTTCAGCTGGGTCTGGATCACTGGACCCTGAGACTGGTCCCTCACACACTGAGCCTCAAATTGACACACACTTCAGCTGGGTCTGGATCACTGGACCCTGAGACTGGTCCCTGACACACTGAGCCTCACATTCACACACACTTCAGCTGGGTCTCAATCACTAGACCCTGAGACTGGTCCCTCACACACTGAGCCTCACATTCACACACACTTCAGCTGGGTCTGGATCACTGGACCCTGAGACTGGTCCCTCACACACTGAGCCTCACATTCACACACACTTCAGCTGGGTCTGGATCACTGGACCCTGAGACTGGTCCCTCACACACTGAGCCTCACATTCACACACACGTCAGCTGGGTCTGGATCTCTGGACACTGAGACTGGTCCCTCACACACTGAGCCTCACTTCACACACACTTCAGCTGGGTCTGGATCACTGGACCCTGAGACTGGTCCCTCACACACTGAGCCTCACATTCACACACACTTCAGCTGGGTCTGGATCACTGGACCCTGAGGCAGGTCCCTCACACACTGAGCCTCACATTCACACAAACCTCAGCTGGGTCTGGATCACTGGACCCTGAGACTGGTCCCTCACACACTTAGCCTCACATTCACACACACTTCAGCTGGGTCTCGATCACTGGACCCTGAGACTGGCCCCTCACACACTGAGCCTCACATTCACACACACTTCAGCTGGGTCTGGATCACTGGTCCCTGAGACTGGTCCCTCACACACTGAGCCTCACATTCACACACACTTCAGCTGGGTCTGGAACACTGGACACTGAGACTGGTCCCTCACACACTGAGCCTCACATTCACACACACTTCAGCTGGGTCTGGATCACTGGATCCTGGGACTGGTCCCTCACATACTGAGCATCACATTCACACACACTTCAGCTGGGTCTGGATCACTGGACCCTGAGACTGGTCCCTCACACACTGAGCCTCACATTCACACACACTTCAGCTGGGTATGGATCACTGGGCCCTGAGAGTGGTCCCTCACACACTGAGCCTCACATTCACACACACTTCAGCTGGGTCTTGATCACTGGACCCTGAGGTTGGTCCCTCACACACTGAGCCTCACATTCACACACACTTCAGCTGGGTCTGGATCACTGCACCCTGAGACTGGTCCCTCACACACTGAGCCTCACATTCACACACACTTCAGCTGGGTCTGGATCACTGGACCCTGAGACTGGTCCCTCACACACTGAGCCTCACATTCACACACACTTCAGCTGGGTCTGGATCACTGAACCCTGAGACAGGTCCCTCACACACTGAGCCTCTCATTCACACAAACTTCAGCTGGGTCTGGATCACTGGACCCTGAGACTGGTCCCTCACACACTGAGCCTCACATTCACACACACTTCAGCTGGGTCTGGATCACTGGAACCTGAGACTGGTCCCTCACACACTGAGCCTCACATTCACACACAGTTCAGCTGGGTCTGGATCACTGGATCCTGAGACTGGTCCCTCACACACTGAGCCTCACATTCACACACACTTCAGCTGGGTCTGGATCACTGGACCCTGAGACTGGTTCCTCACACACTGAGCCTCACATTCACACATACTTCAGCTGGGTCTGGATCACTGACCCTGAGACTGGTCCCTCACACACTGAGCCTCACATTCACACACACTTCAGCTGGGTCTGGATCACTGGACCCTGAGACTGGTCCCTCACACACTGAGCCTCACATTCACACCACTTCAGCTGGGTCTGGATCACTGGACCCTGAGACTGCTCCCTCACACACTGAGCCTCACATCCACACAACTTCAACTGGGTCTGGATCACTGGACCCTGAGACTGGTCCCTCACACACTGAGCATCACATTCACACACACTTCAGCTGGGTCTGGATCACTGGACCCTGAGACTGGTCCCTCACACACTGAGCCTCACATTCACACACACTTCAGCTGGGTCTGGATCACTGGACCCTGAGGCTGGTCCCTCACACACTGAGCCTCACATTCACACACACTTCAGCTGGGTCTGGATCACTGGACCCTGAGACTGGTCCCTCACACACTGAGCCTCAAATTGACACACACTTCAGCTGGGTCTGGATCACTGGACCCTGAGACTGGTCCCTGACATACTGAGCCTCACATTCACACACACTTCAGCTGGGTCTCAATCACTAGACCCTGAGACTGGTCCCTCACACACTGAGCCTCACATTCACACACACTTCAGCTGGGTCTGGATCACTGGACCCTGAGACTGGTCCCTCACACACTGAGCCTCACATTCACACACACTTCAGCTGGGTCTGGATCACTGGACCCTGAGACTGGTCCCTCACACATTGAGGCTCACATTCACAAACACTTCAGCTGGGTCTGGATCACTGGACCCTGAGACTGGTCCCTCACACACTGAGCCTCACATTCACACACATTCAGCTGGGTCTGGATCGCTGGACACTGAGACTGGTTCCTCACACACTGAGCCTCACATTCACACACACTTCAGCTGGGTCTGGATCACTGGACCCTGAGGCTGGTCCCTCACACACTGAGCCTCACATTCACACACACTTCAGCTGGGTCTGGATCACTGGACCCTGAGACTGGTTCCTCAAACACTGAGCCTCACATTCAAACACTTCAGCTGGGTCTGGATCACTGGACCCTGAGATTGGTGCCTCACACACTGAGCCTCACATTCACACACACTTCAACTGGATCTGGATCACTGGACCCTGAGACTGGTCCCTCACACACTGAGCCTCACATTCACACACACTTCAGCTGGGTCTGGATCACTGGATCCTGAGACTGGTCCCTCACACACTGAGCCTCACATTCACACGCACTTCAGCTGGGTCTGGATCACTGGACCCTGAGACTGGTTCCTCACACACTGAGCCTCACATTCACACATACTTCAGCTGGGTCTGGGTCACTGGACCCTGAGACTGGTCCCTCACACACTTAGCCTCACATTCACACAAACTTCAGCTGGGTCTGGATCACTGGACCCTGAGACTGGTCCCTCACACACTGAGCCTCACATTCACACACACTTCAGCTGGGTCTGTATCACTGGACCCTGAGACTGGTCCCTCACACACTGAGCCTCACATTCACACACACTTCAGCTGGGTCTGGATCACTGGACCCTGAGACTGGTCCCTCACACACTGAGCCTTACATTCACACACACTTCAGCTGGGTCTGGATCACTGGACCCTGAGGCTGCTCCCTCACACACTGAGCCTCACATTCACACACACTTCAGCTGGGTCTGGATCACTGGACCCTGAGACTGGTCCCTCACACACTGAGCCTCAAATTGACACACACTTCAGCTGGGTCTGGATCACTGGACCCTGAGACTGGTCCCTGACACACTGAGCCTCACATTCACACACACTTCAGCTGGGTCTCAATCACTAGACCCTGAGACTGGTCCCTCACACACTGAGCCTCACATTCACATACACTTCAGCTGGGTCTGGATCACTGGACCCTGAGACTGGTCCCTCACACACTGAGCCTCACATTCACACACACTTCAGCTGGGTCTGGATCACTGGACACTGAGACTGGTCCCTCACACACTGAGCCTCACTTCACACACACTTCAGCTGGGTCTGGATCACTGGACCCTGAGACTGGTCCCTCACACACTGAGCCTCACATTCACACACACTTCAGCTGGGTCTGGATCACTGGAACCTGAGACTGGTCCCTCACACACTGAGCCTCACATTCACACACACTTCAGCTGGGTCTGGATCACTGGATCCTGAGACTGGTCCCTCACACACTGAGCCTCACATTCACACACACTTCAGCTGGGTCTGGAACACTGGACACTGAGACTGGTCCCTCACACACTGAGCCTCACATTCACACACACTTCAGCTGGGTCTGGATCACTGGATCCTGGGACTGGTCCCTCACATACTGAGCATCACATTCACACACACTTCAGCTGGGTCTGGATCACTGGACCCTGAGGCTGGTCCCTCACACACTGAGCCTCACATTCACACACACTTCAGCTGGGTCTGGATCACTGGACCCTGAGACTGGTCCCTCACACACTGAGCCTCACATTCACACACACTTCAGCTGGGTCTGGATCACTGGACCCTGAGACTGGTTCCTCACACACTGAGCCTCACATTCACACATACTTCAGCTGGGTCTGGATCACTGGACCCTGAGACTGGTCCCTCACACACTGAGCCTCACATTCACACACACTTCAGCTGGGTCTGGATCACTGGACCCTGAGACTGGTCCCTCACACACTGAGCCTCACATTCACACCAATTCAGCTGGGTCTGGATCACTGGACCCTGAGACTGCTCCCTCACACACTGAGCCTCACATCCACACACACTTCAACTGGGTCTGGATCACTGGACCCTGAGACTGGTCCCTCACACACTGAGCATCACATTCACACACACTTCAGCTGGGTCTGGATCACTGGACCCTGAGACTGGTCCCTCACACACTGAGCCTCACATTCACACACACTTCAGCTGGGTCTGGATCACTGGACCCTGAGGCTGGTCCCTCACACACTGAGCCTCACATTCACACACACTTCAGCTGGGTCTGGATCACTGGACCCTGAGACTGGTCCCTCACACACTGAGCGTCAAATTGACACACACTTCAGCTGGGTCTGGATCACTGGACCCTGAGACTGGTCCCTGACACACTGAGCCTCACATTCACACACACTTCAGCTGGGTCTCAATCACTAGACCCTGAGACTGGTCCCTCACACACATGCCTCACATTCACACACACTTCAGCTGGGTCTGGATCACTGGACCCTGAGACTGGTCCCTCACGCACTGAGCCTCACATTCACACACACTTCAGCTGGGTCTGGATCACTGGACCCTGAGACTGGTCCCTCACACACTGAGGCTCACATTCACACACACTTCAGCTGGGTCTGGATCACTGGACCCTGAGACTGGTCCCTCACACACTGAGCCTCACAGTCACACACATTCAGCTGGGTCTGGATCACTGGACACTGAGACTGGTTCCTCACACACTGAGCCTCACATTCACACACACTTCAGCTGGGTCTGGATCACTGGACCCTGAGGCTGGTCCCTCACACACTGAGCCTCACATTCACACACACTTCAGCTGGGTCTGGATCACTGGACCCTGAGACTGGTTCCTCAAACACTGAGCCTCACATTCACACAGTTCAGCTGGGTCTGGATCACTGGACCCTGAGACTGGTCCCTCACACACTGAGCCTCACATTCACACACACTTCAGCTGGGTCTGGATCACTGGATCCTGAGACTGGTCCCTCACACACTGAGCCTCACATTCACACACACTTCAGCTGGGTCTGGAACACTGGACACTGAGACTGGTCCCTCACACACTGAGCCTCACATTCACACACACTTCAGCTGGGTCTGGATCACTGGATCCTGGGACTGGTCCCTCACATACTGAGCATCACATTCACACACACTTCAGCTGGGTCTGGATCACTGGACCCTGAGGCTGGTCCCTCACACACTGAGCCTCACATTCACACACACTTCAGCTGGGTCTGGATCACTGGACCCTGAGACTGGTCCCTCACACACTGAGCCTCACATTCACACACACTTCAGCTGGGTCTGGATCACTGGACCCTGAGACTGGTTCCTCACACACTGAGCCTCACATTCACACATACTTCAGCTGGGTCTGGATCACTGGACCCTGAGACTGGTCCCTCACACACTGAGCCTCACATTCACACACACTTCAGCTGGGTCTGGATCACTGGACCCTGAGACTGGTCCCTCACACACTGAGCCTCACATTCACACCACTTCAGCTGGGTCTGGATCACTGGACCCTGAGACTGCTCCCTCACACACTGAGCCTCACATCCACACACACTTCAACTGGGTCTGGATCACTGGACCCTGAGACTGGTCCCTCACACACTGAGCATCACATTCACACACACTTCAGCTGGGTCTGGATCACTGGACCCTGAGACTGGTCCCTCACACACTGAGCCTCACATTCACACACACTTCAGCTGGGTCTGGATCACTGGACCCTGAGGCTGGTCCCTCACACACTGAGCCTCACATTCACACACACTTCAGCTGGGTCTGGATCACTGGACCCTGAGACTGGTCCCTCACACACTGAGCCTCAAATTGACACACACTTCAGCTGGGTCTGGATCACTGGACCCTGAGACTGGTCCCTGACACACTGAGCCTCACATTCACACACACTTCAGCTGGGTCTCAATCACTAGACCCTGAGACTGGTCCCTCACACACATGCCTCACATTCACACACACTTCAGCTGGGTCTGGATCACTGGACCCTGAGACTGGTCCCTCACGCACTGAGCCTCACATTCACACACACTTCAGCTGGGTCTGGATCACTGGACCCTGAGACTGGTCCCTCACACACTGAGGCTCACATTCAC
This sequence comes from Pristiophorus japonicus, assembly GCF_044704955.1. NCBI lineage: Eukaryota > Metazoa > Chordata > Chondrichthyes > Pristiophoridae > Pristiophorus > Pristiophorus japonicus. The sequence goes on along the minus strand of NW_027254707.1, from coordinate 3,002,326 downwards.
ACACACTTCAGCTGGGTCTGGATCACTGGACCCTGAGACTGGTCCCTCACACACTGAGCCTCACAGTCACACACATTCAGCTGGGTCTGGATCACTGGACACTGAGACTGGTTCCTCACACACTGAGCCTCACATTCACACACACTTCAGCTGGGTCTGGATCACTGGACCCTGAGGCTGGTCCCTCACACACTGAGCCTCACATTCACACACACTTCAGCTGGGTCTGGATCACTGGACCCTGAGACTGGTTCCTCAAACACTGAGCCTCACATTCACACAGTTCAGCTGGGTCTGGATCACTGGACCCTGAGATTGGTGCCTCACGCACTGAGCCTCACATTCACACACACTTCAACTGGATCTGGATCACTGGACCCTGAGACTGGTCCCTCACACACTGAGCCTCACATTCACACACACTTCAGCTGGGTCTGGATCACTGGATCCTGAGACTGGTCCCTCACACACTGAGCCTCACATTCACACACACTTCAGCTGGGTCTGTATCACTGGACCCTGAGACTGGTCCCTCACACACTGAGCCTCACATTCACACACACTTCAGCTGGGTCTGGATCACTGGACCCTGAGACTGGTCCCTCACACACTGAGCCTTACATTCACACACACTTCAGCTGGGTCTGGATCACTGGACCCTGAGACTGCTCCCTCACACACTGAGCCTCACATTCACACACACTTCAGCTGGGTCTGGATCACTGGACCCTGAGACTGGTCCCTCACACACTGAGCCTCAAATTGACACACACTTCAGCTGGGTCTGGATCACTGGACCCTGAGACTGGTCCCTGACACACTGAGCCTCACATTCACACACACTTCAGCTGGGTCTCAATCACTAGACCCTGAGACTGGTCCCTCACACACTGAGCCTCACATTCACACACACTTCAGCTGGGTCTGGATCACTGGACCCTGAGACTGGTCCCTCACACACTGAGCCTCACATTCACACACACTTCAGCTGGGTCTGGATCACTGGACACTGAGACTGGTCCCTCACACACTGAGCCTCACTTCACACACACTTCAGCTGGGTCTGGATCACTGGACCCTGAGACTGGTCCCTCACACACTGAGCCTCACATTCACACACACTTCAGCTGGGTCTGGATCACTGGACCCTGAGGCTGGTCCCTCACACACTGAGCCTCACATTCACACAAACCTCAGCTGGGTCTGGATCACTGGACCCTGAGACTGGTCCCTCACACACTGAGCCTCACATTCACACACACTTCAGCTGGGTCTCGATCACTGGACCCTGAGACTGGTCCCTCACACACTGAGCCTCACATTCACACACACTTCAGCTGGGTCTGGATCACTGGTCCCTGAGACTGGTCCCTCACACACTGAGCCTCACATTCACACACACTTCAGCTGGGTCTGGAACACTGGACCCTGAGACTGGTCCCTCACACACTGAGCCTCACATTCACACACACTTCAGCTGGGTCTGGATCACTGGATCCTGGGACTGGTCCCTCACATACTGAGCATCACATTCACACACACTTCAGCTGGGTCTGGATCACTGGACCCTGAGACTGGTCCCTCACACACTGAGCCTCACATTCACACACACTTCAGCTGGGTATGGATCACTGGGCCCTGAGAGTGGTCCCTCACACACTGAGCCTCACATTCACACACACTTCAGCTGGGTCTTGATCACTGGACCCTGAGGTTGGTCACTCACACACTGAGCCTCACATTCACACACACTTCAGCTGGGTCTGGATCACTGCACCCTGAGACTGGTCCCTCACACACTGAGCCTCACATTCACACACACTTCAGCTGGGTCTGGATCACTGGACCCTGAGACTGGTCCCTCACACACTGAGCCTCACATTCACACACACTTCAGCTGGGTCTGGATCACTGGACCCTGAGACAGGTCCCTCACACACTGAGCCTCTCATTCACACAAACTTCAGCTGGGTCTGGATCACTGGACCCTGAGACTGGTCCCTCACACACTGAGCCTCACATTCACACACACTTCAGCTGGGTCTGGATCACTGGAACCTGAGACTGGTCCCTCACACACTGAGCCTCACATTCACACACACTTCAGCTGGGTCTGGATCACTGGATCCTGAGACTGGTCCCTCACACACTGAGCCTCACATTCACACACACTTCAGCTGGGTCTGGATCACTGGACCCTGAGACTGGTTCCTCACACACTGAGCCTCACATTCACACATACTTCAGCTGGGTCTGGATCACTGGACCCTGAGACTGGTCCCTCACACACTGAGCCTCACATTCACACACACTTCAGCTGGGTCTGGATCACTGGACCCTGAGACTGGTCCCTCACACACTGAGCCTCACATTCACACCACTTCAGCTGGGTCTGGATCACTGGACCCTGAGACTGCTCCCTCACACACTGAGCCTCACATCCACACACACTTCAACTGGGTCTGGATCACTGGACCCTGAGACTGGTCCCTCACACACTGAGCATCACATTCACAGACACTTCAGCTGGGTCTGGATCACTGGACCCTGAGACTGGTCCCTCACACACTGAGCCTCACATTCACACACACTTCAGCTGGGTCTGGATCACTGGACCCTGAGGCTGGTCCCTCACACACTGAGCCTCACATTCACACACACTTCAGCTGGGTCTGGATCACTGGATCCTGAGACTGGTCCCTCACACACTGAGCCTCACATTCACACGCACTTCAGCTGGGTCTGGATCACTGGACCCTGAGACTGGTTCCTCACACACTGAGCCTCACATTCACACATACTTCAGCTGGGTCTGGGTCACTGGACCCTGAGACTGGTCCCTCACACATTTAGCCTCACATTCACACAAACTTCAGCTGGGTCTGGATCACTGGACCCTGAGACTGGTCCCTCACACACTGAGCCTCACATTCACACACACTTCAGCTGGGTCTGTATCACTGGACCCTGAGACTGGTCCCTCACACACTGAGCCTCACATTCACACACACTTCAGCTGGGTCTGGATCACTGGACCCTGAGACTGGTCCCTCACACACTGAGCCTTACATTCACACACACTTCAGCTGGGTCTGGATCACTGGACCCTGAGACTGCTCCCTCACACACTGAGCCTCACATTCACACACACTTCAGCTGGGTCTGGATCACTGGATCCTGAGGCTGGTCCCTCACACACTGAGCCTCACATTCACACACACTTCTGCTGGGTCTGGATCACTGGACCCTGAGGCTGGTCCCTCACACACTGAGCCTCACATTCACACAAACTTCAGCTGGATCTGGATCACTGGACCTTGAGACTGGTCCCTCACACACTGAGCCTCACATTCATACACACTTCAGCTGGGTCTGGATCACTGGACCCTGAGACTGGTCCCTCATACACTGAGCCTCACATCCACACACACTTCAGCTGGGTCTGGATCACTGGACCCTGAGACTGGTCCCTCACACACTGAGCCTCACATTCACACACACTTCAGCTGGGTCTGGATCACTATTTCCTGAGACTGGTCCCTCACACACTGAGCCTCACATTCACACACACTTCAGCTGGGTCTGGATCACTGGACCCTGAGACTGGTCCCTCACACACTGAGCCTCACATTCACACACACTTCAGCTGGGTCTGGATCACTGGACCCTGAGACTGGTCCCTCACACACTGAGCCTCACATTCACACACACTTCAGCTGGGTCTGGATCACTGGATTCTGAGGCTGGTCCCTCACACACTGAGCCTCACATTCACACACACTTCAGCTGGGTCTCGATCACTAGACCCTGAGACTGGTCCCTCACACACTGAGCCTCACATTCACACACACTTCATCTGGGTCTCGATCACTGGACCCTGAGACTGGTCCCTCACACACTGAGCCTCACATTCACAAACACTTCAGCTGGGTCTGGATCACTGGACCCTGAGGCTGGTCCCTCACACACTGAGCCTCACATTCACACATACTTCAGCTGGGTCTGGATCACTGGACCCTGAGACTGGTTCCTCACACACTGAGCCTCACATTCACACACACTTCAGCTGGGTCTGGATCACTGGACCCTGAGACTGGTCCCTCACACACTGAGCCTCACATTCACACACACTTCAGCTGGGTCTGGATCACTGGACCCTGAGGCTGGTCCCTCACACACTGAGCCTCACATTCACACACACTTCAGCTAGGTCTGAATCACTAGACCCTGAGACTGGTCCCTCACACACTGAGCCTCACATTCACACACACTTCAGCTGGGTCTGGAACACTGGACCCTGAGACTGGTCCTTCACACACTGAGCCTCACATTCACATACACTTCAGCTAGGTCTGGATCACTGGATCCTGAGACTGGTCACTCACATAATGAGCATCACATTCACACACACTTCAGCTGGGTCTGGATCACTGGACCCTGAGACTGGTCCCTCACACACTGAGCCTCACATTCACACACACTTCAGCTGGGTCTGGATCACTGGACACTGAGACTGGTCCCTCACACACTGAGCCTCACATTCACACACACTTCAGCTGGGTCTGGATCACTGGACCCTGAGGCAGGTCCCTCACACACTGAGCCTCACATTCACACAAACTTCAGCAGGGTCTGGATCACTGGACCCTGAGACTGGTCCCTCACAGACTGAGCCTCACATTCACACACACTTCAGCTGGGTCTGGATCACTGGACCCTGAGGCAGGTCCCTCACACACTGAGCCTCACATTCACACAAACTTCAGCAGGGTCTGGATCACTGGACCCTGAGACTGGTCCCTCACACACTGAGCCTCACATTCACACACACTTCAGCTGGGTCTGGATCACTGGACCCTGAGACTGGTCCTTCACACACTGAGCCTCACCTTCACACACACTTCAGCTGGGTCTGGATCACTGGATCCTGAGACTGGTCCCTTACATACTGAGCATCACATTCACACACACTTCAGCTGGGTCTGGATCACTGGACCCTCAGACTGGTCCCTCAATCTATGAGCCTCACATTCACACACACTTCAGCTGCGTCTGGATCACTGCACCCTGAGACTGGTCCCTCACACACTGAGCCTCACATTCACACACACTTCAGCTGGGTCTGGATCACTGGAAACTGAGACTGGTCCCTCACACACTGAGCCTCACATTCACACACACTTCAGCTGGGTCTGGATCACTGGACCGTGAGACTGGTCCCTCACACACTGAGCCTCACATTCACACACACTTCAGCTGGGTCTGGATCACTGGACCCTGAGACTGGTCCCTCACACACTGAGCCTCACATTCACACACATTTCAGCTGGGTCTGGATCACTGGACCCTGAGGCAGGTCCCTCACACACTGAGCCTCACATTCACAAACACTTCAGCTGGGTCTGGATCACTGGGCCCTGAGACTGGTCCCTCACACACTGAGCCTCACATTCACACACACTTCAGCTGGGTCTTGATCACTGGACCCTGAGGTTGGTCCCTCACACACTAAGCCTCACATTCACACACACACTTCAGCTGGGTCTGGATCACTGGACCCTGAGACTGGTCCCTCACACACTGAGCCTCACATTCACACACACTTCAGCTGGGTCTGGATCACTGGATCCTGAGACAGGTCCCTCACACACTGAGCCTCACATTCACACACACTTCAGCTGGGTCTGGATCACTGGACCCTGAGACTGGTTCCTCACACACTGAGCCTCACATTCACACACACTTCAGCTGGGTCTGGATCACTGGACCCTGAGACTGGTCCCTCACACACTGAGCCTCACATTCACACACACTTCAGCTGGGTCTGGATCACTGGACCCTGAGACTGGTCCCTCACACACTGAGCCTCACATTCACACACACTTCAGCTGGGTCTGGATCACTGGACCCTGAGACTGGTCCCTCACACACTGAGCCTCACATTCACACACACACTTCAGCTGGGTCTGGATCACTGGACCCTGAGACTGGTCCCTCACACACTGAGCCTCACATTCACACACACTTCAGCTGGGTCTGGATCACTGGATCCTGAGACTGGTCCCTCACACACTGAGCCTCACATTCACACACACTTCAGCTGGGTCTGGATCACTGGACCCTGAGACTGGTTCCTCACACACTGAGCCTCACATTCACACACACTTCAGCTGGGTCTGGATCACTGGAACCTGAGACTGGTCCCTCACACACTGAGCCTCACATTCACACACACTTCAGCTGGGTCTGGATCACTGGACCTTGAGACTAGTCCCTCACACACTGAGCCTCACATTCACACACACTTCAGCTGGGTCTGGATCACTGGACCCTGACGCTGGTCCCTCACACACTGAGCCTCATCTCACACACACTTCAGCTGGGTCTGGATCACTGGACCCTGAGACTGGTTCCTCACACACTGAGCCTCACATTCACACACACTTCAGCTGGGTCTGGATCACTGGACCCTGAGACTGGTCCCTCACACACTGAGCCTCACATTCACACACACTTCAGATGGGTCTGGATCACTGGACCCTGAGACTGGTCCCTCACACACTGAGCCTCACATTCACACACACTACAGCTGGGTCTGGATCACTGGACCCTGAGACTGGTCCCTCACACACTGAGCCTCACATTCACACACACTTCAGCTGCGTCTGGATCACTGCACCCTGAGACTGGTCCCTCACACACTGAGCCTCACATTCACACACACTTCAGCTGGGTCTGGATTACTGGAACCTGAGACTGGTCCCTCACACATTGAGCCTCACATTCACACACACTTCAGCTGGGTATGGATCACTGGACCCTGAGACTGGTTCCTCACACACTGAGCCTCACATTCACACACACTTCAGCTGGGTCTGGATCACTGGACCCTGAGACTGGTCCCTCACACACTGAGCCTCACATTCACACACACTTCAGCTGGGTCTGGATCACTGGACCGTGAGACTGGTCCCTCACACACTGAGCCTCACATTCACACACACTTCAGCTGGGTCTGGATCACTGGACCCTGAGACTGGTCCCTCACACACTGAGCCTCACATTCACACACATTTCAGCTGGGTCTGGATCACTGGACCCTGAGGCAGGTCCCTCACACACTGAGCCTCACATTCACAAACACTTCAGCTGGGTCTGGATCACTGGGCCCTGAGACTGGTCCCTCACACACTGAGCCTCACATTCACACACACTTCAGCTGGGTCTTGATCACTGGACCCTGAGGTTGGTCCCTCACACACTAAGCCTCACATTCACACACACACTTCAGCTGGGTCTGGATCAATGGACCCTGAGACTGGTCCCTCACACACTGAGCCTCACATTCACACACACTTCAGCTGGGTCTGGATCACTGGATCCTGAGACAGGTCCCTCACACACTGAGCCTCACATTCACACACACTTCAGCTGGGTCTGGATCACTGGACCCTGAGACTGGTTCCTCACACACTGAGCCTCACATTCACACACACTTCAGCTGGGTCTGGATCACTGGACCCTGAGACTGGTCCCTCACACACTGAGCCTCACATTCACACACACTTCAGCTGGGTCTGGATCACTGGACCCTGAGACTGGTCCCTCACACACTGAGCCTCACATTCACACACACTTCAGCTGGGTCTGGATCACTGGACCCTGAGACTGGTCCCTCACACACTGAGCCTCACATTCACACACACACTTCAACTGGGTCTGGATCACTGGACCCTGAGACTGGTCCCTCACACACTGAGCCTCACATTCACACACACTTCAGCTGGATCTGGATCACTGGATCCTGAGACTGGTCCCTCACACACTGAGCCTCACATTCACACACACTTCAGCTGGGTCTGGATCACTGGACCCTGAGACTGGTTACTCACACAGTGAGCCTCACATTCACACACACTTCAGCTGGGTCTGGATCACTGGAACCTGAGACTGGTCCCTCACACACTGAGCCTCACATTCACACACACTTCAGCTGGGTCTGGATCACTGGACCTTGAGACTGGTCCCTCACACAGTGAGCCTCACATTCACACACACTTCAGCTGGGTCTGGATCACTGGACCCTGACGCTGGTCCCTCACACACTGAGCCTCATCTCACACACACTTCAGCTGGGTCTGGATCACTGGATCCTGAGACTGGTCCCTCACACACTGAGCCTCACATTCACACACACTTCAGCTGGGTCTGGATCACTTGACCCTGAGACTGGTCCCTCACACACTGAGCCTCACATTCACACACACTTCAGCTGGGTCTGGATCACTGGACCCTGAGACTGGTCCCTCACACACTGAGCCTCACATTCACACACACTTCAGCTGGGTCTTGATCACTGGACCCTGAGGTTGGTCCCTCACACACTGAGCCTCACATTCACACACACTTCAGCTGGGTCTGGATCACTGGACCCTGAGACTGGTCCCTCACACACTGAGCCTCACATTCACACACACTTCAGCTGGGTCTGGATCACTGGATCCTGAGGCAGGTCCCTCACACACTGAGCCTCACATTCACACAAACTTCAGCTGGGTCTGGATGACTGGACCCAGAGACTGGTCCCTCACACACTGAGCCTCACATTCACACACACTTAAGGTGGGTCTCGATCACTGGACCCTGAGACTGGTCCCTCATACACTGAGCCTCAAATTCACTCACACTTCAGCTGGGTCTGGATCACTGGGCCCTGAGACTGGTCCCTCACACACTGAGCCTCACATTCACACACACTTCAGCTGGGTCTTGATCACTGGACCCTGAGGTTGGTCCCTCACACACTAAGCCTCACATTCTCACACACACTTCAGCTGGGTCTGGATCACTGGACCCTGAGACTGGTCCCTCACACACTGAGCCTCACATTCACACACACTTCAGCTGGGTCTGGATCACTGGATCCTGAGACTGGTCCCTCACACACTGAGCCTCACGTTCACACACACTTCAGCTGGGTCTGGATCACTGGACCCTGAGACTGGTTCCTCACACACTGAGCCTCACATTCACACACACTTCAGAAGGGTCTGGATCACTGGACCCTGAGACTGGTCCCTCACACACTGAGCCTCACATTCACACACACTTCAGCTGGGTATGGATCACTGGACCCTGAGACTGGTCCCTCACACACTGAGCCTCACATTCACACACACTTCAGCTGGGTCTGGATCACTGGACCCTGAGACTGGTCCCTCACACACTGAGCCTCACATTCACACACACTTCAGCTGGGTCTGGATCACTGGAGCCTGAGGCAGGTTCCTCACACACTGAGCCTCACATTCACACAAACTTCAGCTGGGTCTGGATGACTGGACCCAGAGACTGGTCCCTCACACACTGAGCCTCACATTCACACACACTTCAGCTGGGTCTCGATCACTGGACCCTGAGACTGGTCCCTCACACACTGAGCCTCACAATCACACACACTTCAGCTGGGTCTGGATCACTGGGCCCTGAGACTGGTCCCTCACACACTGAGCCTCACATTCACACACACTTCAGCTGGGTCTTGATCACTGGACCACGAGGTTGGTCCCTCACACACTGAGCCTCACATTGACACACTCACTGCAGCTGGGTCTGGATCACTGGACCCTGAGACTGGTCACTCACACACTGAGCCTCACATTCACACACACTTCAGCTGGGTCTGGATCACTGGATCCTGAGACTGGTCCCTCACACACTGAGCCTCACATTCACACACACTTTAGCTGGGTCTGGATCACTGGACCCTGAGACTGGTTCCTCACACACTGAGCCTCACATTCACACACACTTCAGCTGGGTCTGGATCACTGGACCCTGAGACTGGTCCCTCACTCTATGAGCCTCACATTCACACACACTTCAGCTGCGTCTGGATCACTGCACCCTGAGACTGGTCCCTCACACACTGAGCCTCACATTCACACACACTTCAGCTGGGTCTGGATCACTGGACCCTGAGACTGGTCCTTCACACATTGAGCCTCACATTCACACACACTTCATCTGGGTCTGGATCACTGGACCCTGAGACTGGTTCCTCACACACTGAGCCTCACATTCACACACAGTTCAGCTGGGTCTGGATCACTGGACCCTGAGACTGGTCCCTCACACACTGAGCCTCACATTCACACAAACTTCAGCTGGGTCTGGATCACTGGACCGTGAGACTGGTCCCTCACACACTGAGCCTCACATTCACACACACTTCAGCTGGGTCTGGATCACTGGACCCTGAGACTGGTCCCTCACACACTGAGCCTCACATTCACACACATTTCAGCTGGGTCTGGATCACTGGACCCTGAGGCAGGTCCCTCACACACTGAGCCTCACATTCACACAAACTTCAGCTGGGTCTGGATCACTGGACCCTGAGACTGGTCCCTCACACACTGAGCCTCACATTCACACATACTTCAGCTGGGTCTGTATCACTGGACCCTGAGACTGGTTCCTCACACACTGAGCCTCACATTCACACACACTTCAGCTGGGTCTGGATCACTGGACCCTGAGACTGGTCCCTCACACACTGAGCCTCACATTCACACACACTTCAGCTGGGTCTGGATCACTGGACCCTGAGACTGGTCCCTCATACACTGAGCCTCACATTCACACACACTTCAGCTGGGTCTGGATCACTGGACCCTGAGACTGGTCCCTCACACACTGAGCCTCACATTCACACAAACTTCAGCTGGGTCTGGATCACTTGACCCTGAGACTGGTCCCTCACACACTGAGCCTCACATTCACACACACTTCAGCTGGGTCTGGATCACTAGACCGTGAGACTGGTCCCTCATACACTGAGCCTCACATTTACACACACTTCAGTTGGGTCTGGATCACTGGACCCTGAGACTGGTCCCTCACACACTGAGCCTCACATTCACACACACTTCAGCTGGGTCTGGATCACTGGACCCTGAGGCTGGTCCCTCACACACTGAGCCTCACATTCACACACACTTCAGCTGGGTCTGGATCACTGGACCCTGAGACTGGTCCCTCACACACTGAGCCTCACATTCACACACACTTCAGCTGGGTCTGGATCACTGGACCCTGAGGCTGGTCCCTCACACACAGAGCCTCACATTCACACACACTGCAGCTGGGTCTGGATCACTGGACCCTGAGACTGGTCCCTCATACACTGAGCCTCACATTCACACACACTTCAGCTGGGTCTGGATCACTGGGCCCTGAGACTGGTCCCTCACACACTGAGCCTCACATTCACACACACTTCAGCTGGGTCTTGATCACTGGACCCTGAGGTTGGTCCCTCACACACTAAGCCTCATATTCTCACACACACTTCAGCTGGGTCTGGATCACTGGACCCTGAGACTGGTCCCTCACACACTGAGCCTCACATTCACACACACTTCAGCTGGGTCTGGATCACTGGACCCTGAGACTGGTCCCTCACACACTGAGCCTCACATTCACACACATTTCAGCTGGGTCTGGATCACTGGACCCTGAGGCAGGTCCCTCACACACTGAGCCACACATTCACAAACACTTCAGCTGGGTCTGGATCACTGGGCCCTGAGACTGGTCCCTCACACACTGAGCCTCACATTCACACACACTTCAGCTTGGTCTTGATCACAGGACCCTGAGGTTGGTCCCTCACACACTAAGCCTCACATTCACACACACACTTCAGCTGGGTCTGGATCACTGGACCCTGAGACTGGTCCCTCACACACTGAGCCTCACATTCACACACACTTCAGCTGGGTCTGGATCACTGGATCCTGAGACTGGTCCCTCACTCACTGAGCCTCACATTCACACACACTTCAGCTGGGTCTGGATCACTGGACCCTGAGACTGGTTCCTCACACACTGAGCCTCACATTCACACACACTTCAGCTGGGTCTGGATCACTGGACCCTGAGACTGGTCCCTCACACACTGAGCCTCACATTCACACACACTTCAGCTGGGTCTGGATCACTGGACCCTGAGACTGGTCCCTCACACACTGAGCCTCACATTCACACACACTTCAGCTGGGTCTGGATCACTGGACCCTGGGACTGCTCCCTCACACACTGAGCCTCACATTCACACACACACTTCAGCTGGGTCTGGATCACTGGACCCTGAGACTGGTCCCTCACACACTGAGCCTCACATTCACACACACTTCAGCTGGGTCTGGATCACTGGATCCTGAGACTGGTCCCTCACACACTGAGCCTCACATTCACACACACTTCAGCTGGGTCTGGATCACTGGACCCTGAGACTGGTTCCTCACACACTGAGCCTCACATTCACGCACACTTCAGCTGGGTCTGGATCACTGGAACCTGAGACTGGTCCCTCACACACTGAGCCTCACATTCACACACACTTCAGCTGGGTCTGGATCACTGGACCCTGAGACTGGTCCCTCACACACTGAGCCTCACATTCACACACACTTCAGCTGGGTCTGGATCACTGGACCCTGACGCTGGTCCCTCACACACTGAGCCTCATCTCACACACACTTCAGCTGGGTCTGGATCACTGGACCCTGAGACTGGTTCCTCACACACTGAGCCTCACATTCTCACACACTTCAGCTGGGTCTGGATCACTGGACCCTGAGACTGGTCCCTCACACACTGAGCCTCACATTCACACACACTTCAGCTGGGTCTGGATCACTGGACCCTGAGACTGGTCCCTCACACACTGAGCCTCACATTCACACACACTTCAGCTGGGTCTGGATCACTTGACCCTGAGACTGGTCCCTCACACACTGAGCCTCACATTCACACACACTTCAGCTGGGTCTGGATCACTGGACCCTGAGACTGGTCCCTCACACACTGAGCCTCACATTCACACACACTTCAGCTGGGTCTGGATCACTGGATCCTGAGACTGGTCCCTCACACACTGAGCCTCACATTCACACACACTTAAGCTGGGTCTCGATCACTGGACCCTGAGACTGGTCCCTCATACACTGAGCCTCACATTCACACACACTTCAGCTGGGTCTGGATCACAGGGCCCTGAGACTGGTCCCTCACACACTGAGCCTCACATTCACACACACTTCAGCTGGGTCTTGATCACTGGACCCTGAGGTTGGTCCCTCACACACTAAGCCTCACATTCTCACACACACTTCAGCTGGGTCTGGATCACTGGACCCTGAGACTGGTCCCTCACACACTGAGCCTCACATTCACACACACTTCAGCTGGGTCTGGATGACTGGACCCAGAGACTGGTCCCTCACACACTGAGCCTCACATTCACACACACTTCAGCTGGGTCTCGATCACTGGACCCTGAGACTGGTCCCTCACACACTGAGCCTCACATTCACACACACTTCAGCTGGGTCTGGATCACTGGGCCCTGAGACTGGTCCCTCACACACTGAGCCTCACATTCACACACACTTCAGCTGGTTCTTGATCACTGGACCACGAGGTTGGTCCCTCACACACTGAGCCTCACATTCACACACTCACTGCAGCTGGGTCTGGATCACTGGACCCTGAGACTGGTCACTCACACACTGAGCCTCACATTCACACACACTTCAGCTGGGTCTGGATCACTGGATCCTGAGACTGGTCCCTCACACACTGAGCCTCACATTCACACACACTTTAGCTGGGTCTGGATCACTGGACCCTGAGACTGGTTCCTCACACACTGAGCCTCACATTCACACACACTTCAGCTGGGACTGGATCACTGGACCCTGAGACTGGTCCCTCACTCTATGAGCCTCACATTCACACACACTTCAGCTGCGTCTGGATCACTGCACCCTGAGACTGGTCCCTCACACACTGAGCCTCACATTCACACACACTTCAGCTGGGTCTGGATCACTGGACCCGGAGACTGGACCTTCACACATTGAGCCTCACATTCACACACACTTCAGCTGGGTCTGGATCACTGGACCCTGAGACTGGTTCCTCACACACTGAGCCTCACATTCACACACAGTTCAGCTGGGTCTGGATCACTGGACCCTGAGACTGGTCCCTCACACACTGAGCCTCACATTCACACACACTTCAGCTGGGTCTGGATCACTGGACCCTGAGACTGGTCCCTCACACACTGAGCCTCACATTCACACACACTTCAGCTGGGTCTGGATCACTGGACCCTGAGACTGGTCCCTCACACACTGAGCCTCACATTCACACATACTTCAGCTGGGTCTGTATCACTGGACCCTGAGACTGGTTCCTCACACACTGAGCCTCACATTCACACACACTTCAGCTGGGTCTGGATCACTGGACCCTGAGACTGGTCCCTCACACACTGAGCCTCACATTCACACACACTTCAGCTGGGTCTGGATCACTGGACCCTGAGACTGGTCCCTCATACACTGAGCCTCACATTCACACACACTTCAGCTGGGTCTGGATCACTGGACCCTGAGACTGGTCCCTCACACACTGAGCCTCACGTTCACACAAACTTCAGCTGGGTCTGGATCACTTGACCCTGAGACTGGTCCCTCACACACTGAGCCTCACATTCACACACACTTCAGCTGGGTCTGGATCACTAGACCGTGAGACTGGTCCCTCATACACTGAGCCTCACATTTACACACACTTCAGTTGGGTCTGGATCACTGGACCCTGAGACTGGTCCCTCACACACTGAGCCTCACATTCACACACACTTCAGCTGGGTCTGGATCACTGGACCCTGAGGCTGGTCCCTCACACACTGAGCCTCACATTCGCACACACTTCAGCTGGGTCTGGATCACTGGACCCTGAGACTGGTCCCTCACACACTGAGCCTCACATTCACACACACTTCAGCTGGGTCTGGATCACTGGACCCTGAGGCTGGTCCCTCACACACAGAGCCTCACATTCACACACACTTCAGCTGGGTCTGGATCACTGGTCCCTGACGCTGGTCCCTCATACACTGAGCCTCATCTCACACACACTTCAGCTGGGTCTGGATCACTGGACCCTGAGACTGGTCCCTCACACATTGAGCCTCACATTCACACACACTTCAGCTGGGTCTGGATGACTGGACCCTGAGACTGGTTCCTCACACACTGAGCCTCACATTCACACACACTTCAGCTGGGTCTGGATCACTGGACCCTGAGACTGGTCCCTTTCACACTGAGCCTCACATTCACACACACTTCAGCTGGGTCTGGATCACTGGACCCTGAGACTGGTCCCTCACACACTGAGCCTCACATTCACACACACTACAGCTGGGTCTGGATCACTGGACCCTGAGACTGGTCCCTCACACACTGAGCCTCACATTCACACACACTTCAGCTGGGTCTGGATCACTGGACCCTGAGACTGGTCCCTCACACACTGAGCCTCACATTCACACACACTTCAGCTGGGTCTGGATCACTGGACCCTGAGACTGGTCCCTCACACACTGAGCCTCACATTCACACACACTTCAGCTGGGTCTGGATCACTGGACCCTGAGGCTGGTCCCTCACACACTGAGCCTCACATTCACACAAACTTCAGCTGGGTCTGGATGACTGGACCCAGAGACTGGTCCCTCACACACTGAGCCTCACATTCACACACACTTCAGCTGGGTCTCGATCACTGGACCCTGAGACTGGTCCCTCACACACTGAGCCTCACATTCACACACACTTCAGCTGGGTCTGGATCACTGGGCCCTGAGACTGGTCCCTCACACACTGAGCGTCACATTCACACACACTTCAGCTGGGTCTGGATCACTGGACCGTGAGACTGGTCCCTCACACACTGAGCCTCACATTCACACACACTTCAGCTGGGTCTGGATCACTGGACCCTGAGACTGGTCCCTCACACACTGAGCCTCACAATCACACACATTTCAGCTGGGTCTGGATCACTGGACCCTGAGGCAGGTCCCTCACACACTGAGCCTCACATTCACACAAACTTCAGCTGGGTCTGGATCACTGGACCCTGAGACTGGTCCCTCACCCACTGAGCCTCACATTCACACACACTTCAGCTGGGTCTCGATCACTGGACCCTGAGACTGGTCCCTCACACAATGAGCCACACATTCACACACACTTCAGCTGGGTCTGGATCACTGGACCCTGAGACTGGTCCCTCACACACTGAGCCTCACATTCACACACACTTCAGCTGGGTCTTGATCACTGGACCCTGAGGTTGGTCCCTCACACACTGAGCCTCACATTCACACACACTTCAGCTGGGTCTGGATCACTGGACCCTGAGACTGGTCCCTCACACACTGAGCCTCACATTCACACACACTTCAGCTGGGTCTGGATCACTGGATCCTGAGACTGGTCCCTCACACACTGAGCCTCACATTCACACACACTTCAGCTGGGTCTGGATCACTGGACCCTGAGACTGGTTCCTCACACACTGAGCCTCACATTCACACACACTTCAACTGGGTCTGGATCACTGGACCCTGAGACTGGTCCCTCACACCCTAAGCCTCACATTCACACATACTTCAGCTGGGTCTGGATCACTGGACCCTGAGTCTGGTCCCTCACACACTGAGCCTCACATTCACACACACTTCAGCTGGGTCTGGATCACTGGACCCTGAGACTGGTTCCTCACACACTGAGCCTCACATTCACACACACTTCAGCTGGGTCTGGATCACTGGACCCTGAGACTGGTCCCTCACATACTGAGCCTCACATTCAAAGACACTTCAGCTGGGTCTGGATCACTGGATCCTGAGACTGGTCCCTCACACACTGAGCCTCAAATTCACACACACTTCAGCTGGGTCTGGATCACTGGACCCTGAGGCCTGTCCCACACACACTGAGCCTCACATTCACACACACTTCAGCTGGATCTGGATCACTGGACCCTGAGACTGGTCCCTCACAGACTGAGCCTCACATGCACACACACTGCAGCTGGGTCTGGATCACTGGACCCTGAGACTGGTCCCTCACACACTGAGCCTCACATTCACACATACTTCAGCTGGGTCTGTATCACTGGACCCTGAGACTGGTTCCTCTCACACTGAGCCTCACATTCACACACACTTCAGCTGGGTCTGGATCACTGGACCCTGAGACTGGTCCCTCACACACTGAGCCTCACATTCACACACACTTCAGCTGGGTCTGGATCACTGGACCCTGAGACTGGTCCCTCATACACTGAGCCTCACATTCACACACACTTCAGCTGGGTCTGGATCACTGGACCCTGAGACTGGTCCCTCACACACTGAGGCTCACGTTCACACAAACTTCAGCTGGGTCTGGATCACTTGACCCTGAGACTGGTCCCTCACACACTGAGCCTCACATTCACACACACTTCAGCTGGGTCTGGATCACTGGACCCTGACGCTGGTCCCTCACAAACTGAGCCTCATCTCACACACACTTCAGCTGGGTCTGGATCACTGGACCCTGAGACTGGTCCCTCACACATTGAGCCTCACATTCACACACACTTCAGCTGGGTCTGGATCACTGGACCCTGAGACTGGTTCCTCACACACTGAGCCTCACATTCACACACACTTCAGCTGGGTCTGGATCACTGGACCCTGAGACTGGTCCCTTTCACACTGAGCCTCACATTCACACACACTTCAGCTGGGTCTGGATCACTGGACCCTGAGACTGGTCCCTCACACACTGAGCCTCACATTCACACACACTACAGCTGGGTCTGGATCACTGGACCCTGAGACTGGTCCCTCACACACTGAGCCTCACATTCACACACACTTCAGCTGGGTCTGGATCACTGGACCCTGAGACTGGTCCCTCACACACTGAGCCTCACATTCACACACACTTCAGCTGGGTCTGGATCACTGGACCCTGAGACTGGTCCCTCACACACTGAGCCTCACATTCACACACACTTCAGCTGGGTCTGGATCACTGGACCCTGAGGCTGGTCCCTCACACACTGAGCCTCACATTCACACAAACTTCAGCTGGGTCTGGATGACTGGACCCAGAGACTGGTCCCTCACACACTGAGCCTCACATTCACACACACTTCAGCTGGGTCTCGATCACTGGACCCTGAGACTGGTCCCTCACACACTGAGCCTCACATTCACACACACTTCAGCTGGGTCTGGATCACTGGGCCCTGAGACTGGTCCCTCACACACTGAGCGTCACATTCACACACACTTCAGCTGGGTCTGGATCACTGGACCGTGAGACTGGTCCCTCACACACTGAGCCTCACATTCACACACACTTCAGCTGGGTCTGGATCACTGGACCCTGAGACTGGTCCCTCACACACTGAGCCTCACAATCACACACATTTCAGCTGGGTCTGGATCACTGGACCCTGAGGCAGGTCCCTCACACACTGAGCCTCACATTCACACAAACTTCAGCTGGGTCTGGATCACTGGACCCTGAGACTGGTCCCTCACCCACTGAGCCTCACATTCACACACACTTCAGCTGGGTCTCGATCACTGGACCCTGAGACTGGTCCCTCACACAATGAGCCACACATTCACACACACTTCAGCTGGGTCTGGATCACTGGACCCTGAGGCTGGTCCCTCACACACTGAGCCTCACATTCACACACACTTCAGCTGGGTCTTGATCACTGGACCCTGAGGTTGGTCCCTCACACACTGAGCCTCACATTCACACACACTTCAGCTGGGTCTGGATCACTGGACCCTGAGACTGGTCCCTCACACACTGAGCATCACATTCACACACACTTCAGCTGGGTCTGGATCACTGGGCCCTGAGACTGGTCCCTCACACACTGAGCGTCACATTCACACACACTTCAGCTGGGTCTGGATCACTGGACCGTGAGACTGGTCCCTCACACACTGAGCCTCACATTCACACACACTTCAGCTGGGTCTGGATCACTGGACCCTGAGACTGGTCCCTCACACACTGAGCCTCACAATCACACACATTTCAGCTGGGTCTGGATCACTGGACCCTGAGGCAGGTCCCTCACACACTGAGCCTCACATTCACACAAACTTCAGCTGGGTCTGGATCACTGGACCCTGAGACTGGTCCCTCACCCACTGAGCCTCACATTCACACACACTTCAGCTGGGTCTCGATCACTGGACCCTGAGACTGGTCCCTCACACAATGAGCCACACATTCACACACACTTCAGCTGGGTCTGGATCACTGGACCCTGAGGCTGGTCCCTCACACACTGAGCCTCACATTCACACACACTTCAGCTGGGTCTTGATCACTGGACCCTGAGGTTGGTCCCTCACACACTGAGCCTCACATTCACACACACTTCAGCTGGGTCTGGATCACTGGACCCTGAGACTGGTCCCTCACACACTGAGCCTCACATTCACACACACTTCAGCTGGGTCTGGATCACTGGATCCTGAGACTGGTCCCTCACACACTGAGCCTCACATTCACACACACTTCAGCTGGGTCTGGATCACTGGACCCTGAGAATGGTTCCTCACACACTGAGCCTCACATTCACACACACTTCAACTGGGTCTGGATCACTGGACCCTGAGACTGGTCCCTCACACCCTAAGCCTCACATTCACACATACTTCAGCTGGGTCTGGATCACTGGACCCTGAGTCTGGTCCCTCACACACTGAGCCTCACATTCACACACACTTCAGCTGGGTCTGGATCACTGGACCCTGAGACTGGTTCCTCACACACTGAGCCTCACATTCACACACACTTCAGCTGGGTCTGGATCACTGGACCCTGAGACTGCTCCCTCACATACTGAGCCTCACATTCAAAGACACTTCAGCTGGGTCTGGATCACTGGATCCTGAGACTGGTCCCTCACACACTGAGCCTCAAATTCACACACACTTCAGCTGGGTCTGGATCACTGGACCCTGAGGCTGGTCCCATACACACTGAGCCTCACATTCACACACACTTCAGCTGGATCTGGATCACTGGACCCTGAGACTGGTCCCTCACAGACTGAGCCTCACATGCACACACACTGCAGCTGGGTCTGGATCACTGGACCCTGAGACTGGTCCCTCACACACTGAGCCTCACATGCACACACACTGCAGCTGGGTCTGGATCACTGGACCCTGAGACTGGTCCCTCACACACTGAGCCTCACATTCACACACACTTCAGCTGGGTCTGGATCACTGGACCCTGAGGCTGGTCCCTCACACACTGAGAATCACATTCACACACACTTCAGCTGGGTCTGGATCACTGGACCCTGAGACTGGTCCCTCACACACTGAGCCTCACATTTACACACACTTCAGCTGGGTCTGGATCACTGGACCCTGAGGCAGGTCCCTCACACACTGAGCCTCACATTCCCACAAACTTCAGCTGGGTCTGGATGACTGGACCCAGAGACTGGTCCCTCACACACTGAGCCTCACATTCACACAGACTTCAGCTGGGTCTCGATCACTGGACCCTGAGGCTGGTCCCTCACACACAGAGCCTCACATTCACACACACTTCAGCTGGGTCTGGATCACTGGACCCTGAGACTGGTCCCTCACACACTGAGCCTCACATTCACACACACTTCAGCTGGGTCTGGATCACTGGATTCTGAGGCTGGTCCCTCACACACTGAGCCTCACATTCACACACACTTCAGCTGGGTCTAGATCACTGGACCCTGAGACTGGTCCCTCACACACTGATCCTCACATTCACACACACTTCAGCTGGGTCTGGATCACTGGACCCTGAGACTGGTTCCTCACACACTGAACCTCACATTCACACACACTTCAGCTGGGTCTGGATCACTGGACCCTGAGACTGGTCCCTCACACACTGAGCCTCACATTCACACACACTTCAGCTGGGTCTGGATCACTGGACCCTGAGACTGGTCCCTCACACATTGAGCCTCACATTCACACACACTTCAGCTGGGTCTGGTTCACTGGACCCTGAGACTGGTTCCTCACACACTGAGCCTCACATTCACACACACTTCAGCTGGGTCTGGATCACTGGACCCTGAGACTGGTCCCTCACACACTGAGCCTCACATTCACACACCCTTCAGCTGGGTCTGGATCACTGGATCTTGAGACTGGTCCCTCACACACTGAGCCTCACATTCACACACACTTCAGCTGGGTCTAGATCACTGGACCCTGAGACTGGTCCCTCACACACTGAGCCTCACATTCACACACATTTCAGCTGGGTCTGGATCACTGGACCCTGAGGCAGGTCCCTCACACACTGAGCCTCACATTCACACACACTTCAGCTGGGTCTGGATCACTGGACCCTGAGACTGGTCCCTCACACACTGAGCCTCACATTCACACACACTTCAGCTGGGTCTGGATCACTGGAGCCTGAGGCAGGTTCCTCACACACTGAGCCTCACATTCACACAAACTTCAGCTGGGTCTGGATGACTGGACCCAGAGACTGGTCCCTCACACACTGAGCCTCACATTCACACACACTTCAGCTGGGTCTCGATCACTGGACCCTGAGACTGGTCCCTCACACACTGAGCCTCACATTCACACACACTTCAGCTGGGTCTGGATCACTGGGCCCTGAGACTGGTCCCTCACACACTGAGCCTCACATTCACACACACTTCAGCTGGGTCTTGATCACTGGACCACGAGGTTGGTCCCTCACACACTGAGCCTCACATTCACACAAACTTCAGCTGGGTCTGGATCACTGGACCCTGAGACTGGTCCCTCACACACTGAGCCTCACATTCACACACACTTCAGCTGGGTCTGTATCACTGGGCCCTGAGACTGGTTCCTCACACACTGAGCCTCACATTCACACACACTTCAGCTGGGTCTGGATCACTGGACCCTGAGACTGGTCCCTCACACACTGAGCCTCACATTCACACACACTTCAGCTGGGTCTGGATCACTGGACCCTGAGACTGGTCCCTCATACACTGAGCCTCACATTCACACACACTTCAGCTGGGTCTGGATCACTGGACCCTGAGGCTGGTCCCTCACACACTGAGCCTCACATTCACACACACTTCAGCTGGGTCTGGATCACTGGACCCTGAGACTGGTCCCTCACACACTGAGCCTCACATTCACACACACTTCAGCTGGGTCTGGTCACTGGATTCTGAGGCTGGTCCCTCACACACTGAGCCTCACATTCACACACACTTCAGCTGGGTCTGGATCACTGGACCCTGAGACTGGTCCCTCACACACTGAGCCTCACATTCACACACACTTCAGCTGGGTCTGGATCACTGGACCCTGAGACTGGTCCCTCACACACTGAGCCTCACATTCACACACACTTCAGCTGGGTCTGGTTCACTAGACCCTGAGACTGGTCCCTCACACACTGAGCCTCACATTCACACACACTTCAGTTGGGTCTGGATCACTGGCCCCGAGACTGGTCCCTCACACACTGAGCCTCACATTCACACACACTTCAGCAGGGTCTGGATCACTGGACCCTGAGGCTGGTCCCTCATACACTGAGCCTCACATTCACACACACTTCAGCTGGGTCTGGATCACTGGACCCTGAGACTGGTCCCTCACACACTGAGCCTCACATTCACACACACTTCAGCTGGGTCTGGATCACTGGACCCTGAGGCTGGTCCCTCACACACAGAGCCTCACATTCATACACACTGCAGCTGGGTCTGGATCACTGGACCCTGAGACTGGTCCCTCACACACTGAGCCTCACATTCACACAAACTTCAGCTGGGTCTGGATCACTGGACCCTGAGACTGGTCCCTCACACACTGAGCTTCACATTCACACACACTTTAGCTGGGTCTGGATCACTGGACCCTGAGACTGGTCCCTCACACACTGAGCCTCACATTCACACACACTTCAGCTGGGTCTGGATCACTGGACCCTGACGCTGGTCCCTCACACACTGAGCCTCATGTCACACACACTTCAGCTGGGTCTGGATCACTGGACCTGAGACTGGTCCCTCACACATTGAGCCTCACATTCACACACACTTCAGCTGGGTCTGGATCACTGGTCCCTGAGACTGTTTCCTCACACACTGAGCGTCACATTCACACACACTTCAGCTGGGTCTGGATCACTGGACCCTGAGACTGGTCCCTCACACACTGAGCCTCACATTCACACACACTTCAGCTGGGTCTGGATCACTGGACCCTGAGACTGGTCCCTCACACACTGAGCCTCACATTCACACACACTACAGCTGGGTCTGGATCACTGGACCCTGAGACTGGTCCCTCACACACTGAGCCTCACATTCACACACACTTCAGCTGGGTCTGGATCACTGGACCCTGAGACTGGTCCCTCACACACTGAGCCTCACATTCACACACACTTCAGCTGGGTCTGGATCACTGGACCCTGAGACTTGTCCCTCACACACTGAGCCTCACATTCACACACACTTCAGCTGTGTCTGGATCACTGGACCCTGAGGCAGGTCCCTCACACACTGAGCCTCACATTCACACAAACTTCAGCTGGGTCTGGATGACTGGACCCAGAGACTGGTCCCTCACACACTGAGCCTCACATTCACACACACTTCAGCTGGGTCTGGATCACTGGGTCCTGAGACTGGTCCCTCACACACTGAGCGTCACATTCACACATACTTCAGCTGGGTCTGGATCACTGGACCCTGAGTCTGGTCCCTCACACACTGAGCCTCACATTCACACACACTTCAGCTGGGTCTGGATCACTGGACCCTGAGACTGGTTCCTCACACACTGAGCCTCACATTCACACACACTTCAGCTGGGTCTGGATCACTGGACCCTGAGACTGCTCCCTCACATACTGAGCCTCACATTCAAAGACACTTCAGCTGGGTCTATATCACTGGATCCTGAGACTGGTCCCTCACACACTGAGCCTCAAATTCAACACACACTTCAGCTGGGTCTGGATCACTGGACCCTGAGGCTGGTCCCACACACACTGAGCCTCACATTCACACACACTTCAGCTGGATCTGGATCACTGGACCCTGAGACTGGTCCCTCACAGACTGAGCCTCACATGCACACACACTGCAGCTGGGTCTGGATCACTGGACCCTGAGACTGGTCCCTCACACACTGAGCCTCACATGCACACACACTTCAGCTGGGTCTGGATCACTGGACCCTGAGGCAGGTCCCTCACACACTGAGCCTCACATTCCCACAAACTTCAGCTGGGTCTGGATGACTGGACCCAGAGACTGGTCCCTCACACACTGAGCCTCACATTCACACAGACTTCAGCTGGGTCTCGATCACTGGACCCTGAGGCTGGTCCCTCACACACAGAGCCTCACATTCACACACACTTCAGCTGGGTCTGGATCACTGGACCCTGAGACTGGTCCCTCACACACTGAGCCTCACATTCACACACACTTCAGCTGGGTCTGGATCACTGGATTCTGAGGCTGGTCCCTCACACACTGAGCCTCACATTCACACACACTTCAGCTGGGTCAAGATCACTGGACCCTGAGACTGGTCCCTCACACACTGATCCTCACATTCACACACACTTCAGCTGGGTCTGGATCACTGGACCCTGAGACTGGTTCCTCACACACTGAACCTCACATTCACACACACTTCAGCTGGGTCTGGATCACTGGACCCTGAGACTGGTCCCTCACACACTGAGCCTCACATTCACACACACTTCAGCTAGGTCTGGATCACTGGACCCTGAGACTGGTCCCTCACACATTGAGCCTCACATTCACACACACTTCAGCTGGGTCTGGTTCACTGGACCCTGAGACTGGTTCC
Organism: Pristiophorus japonicus; assembly: GCF_044704955.1. Taxonomy (NCBI): domain Eukaryota; kingdom Metazoa; phylum Chordata; class Chondrichthyes; family Pristiophoridae; genus Pristiophorus; species Pristiophorus japonicus. Next base: position 2,977,491 of record NW_027254707.1, on the reverse strand, counting down.
TCACACACTGAGCCTCACATTCACACACACTTCAGCTGGGTCTGGATCACTGGACCCTGAGACTGGTCCCTCACACACTGAGCCTCACATTCACACACCCTTCAGCTGGGTCTGGATCACTGGATCTTGAGACTGGTCCCTCACACACTGAGCCTCACATTCACACACACTTCAGCTGGGTCTGGATCACTGGACCCTGAGACTGGTCCCTCACACACTGAGCCTCACATTCACACACATTTCAGCTGGGTCTGGATCACTGGACCCTGAGGCAGGTCCCTCACACACTGAGCCTCACATTCACACACACTTCAGCTGGGTCTGGATCACTGGACCCTGAGACTGGTCCCTCACACACTGAGCCTCACATTCACACACACTTCAGCTGGGTCTGGATCACTGGAGCCTGAGGCAGGTTCCTCACACACTGAGCCTCACATTCACACAAACTTCAGCTGGGTCTGGATGACTGGACCCAGAGACTGGTCCCTCACACACTGAGCCTCACATTCACACACACTTCAGCTGGGTCTCGATCACTGGACCCTGAGACTGGTCCCTCACACACTGAGCCTCACATTCACACACACTTCAGCTGGGTCTGGATCACTGGGCCCTGAGACTGGTCCCTCACACACTGAGCCTCACATTCACACACACTTCAGCTGGGTCTTGATCACTGGACCACGAGGTTGGTCCCTCACACACTGAGCCTCACATTCACACAAACTTCAGCTGGGTCTGGATCACTGGACCCTGAGACTGATCCCTCACACACTGAGCCTCACATTCACACACACTTCAGCTGGGTCTGTATCACTGGGCCCTGAGACTGGTTCCTCACACACTGAGCCTCACATTCACACACACTTCAGCTGGGTCTGGATCACTGGACCCTGAGACTGGTCCCTCACACACTGAGCCTCACATTCACACACACTTCAGCTGGGTCTGGATCACTGGACCCTGAGACTGGTCCCTCATACACTGAGCCTCACATTCACACACACTTCAGCTGGGTCTGGATCACTGGACCCTGAGGCTGGTCCCTCACACACTGAGCCTCACATTCACACACACTTCAGCTGGGTCTGGATCACTGGACCCTGAGACTGGTCCCTCACACACTGAGCCTCACATTCACACACACTTCAGCTGGGTCTGGTCACTGGATTCTGAGGCTGGTCCCTCACACACTGAGCCTCACATTCACACACACTTCAGCTGGGTCTGGATCACTGGACCCTGAGACTGGTCCCTCACACACTGAGCCTCACATTCACACACACTTCAGCTGGGTCTGGATCACTGGACCCTGAGACTGGTCCCTCACACACTGAGCCTCACATTCACACACACTTCAGCTGGGTCTGGTTCACTAGACCCTGAGACTGGTCCCTCACACACTGAGCCTCACATTCACACACACTTCAGTTGGGTCTGGATCACTGGCCCCGAGACTGGTCCCTCACACACTGAGCCTCACATTCACACACACTTCAGCAGGGTCTGGATCACTGGACCCTGAGGCTGGTCCCTCATACACTGAGCCTCACATTCACACACACTTCAGCTGGGTCTGGATCACTGGACCCTGAGACTGGTCCCTCACAAACTGAGCCTCACATTCACACACACTTCAGCTGGGTCTGGATCACTGGACCCTGAGACTGGTTCCTCACACACTGAGCCTCACATTCACACACACTTCAGCTGGGTCTGGATCACTGGACCCTGAGACTGCTCCCTCACATACTGAGCCTCACATTCAAAGACACTTCAGCTGGGTCTGGATCACTGGATCCTGAGACTGGTCCCTCACACACTGAGCCTCAAATTCACACACACTTCAGCTGGGTCTGGATCACTGGACCCTGAGGCTGGTCCCACACACACTGAGCCTCACATTCACACACACTTCATCTGGATCTGGATCACTGGACCCTGAGACTGGTCCCTCACAGACTGAGCCTCACATGCACACACACTGCAGCTGGGTCTGGATCACTGGACCCTGAGACTGGTCCCTCACACACTGAGCCTCACATGCACACACACTGCAGCTGGGTCTGGATCACTGGACCCTGAGACTGGTCCCTCACACACTGAGCCTCACATTCACACACACTTCAGCTGGGTCTGGATCACTGGACACTGAGGCTGGTCCCTCACACACTGAGCCTCACATTCACACACACTTCAGCTGGGTCTGGATCACTGGACCCTGAGACTGGTCCCTCACACACTGAGCCTCACATTTACACACACTTCAGCTGGGTCTGGATCACTGGACCCTGAGGCAGGTCCCTCACACACTGAGCCTCACATTCCCACAAACTTCAGCTGGGTCTGGATGACTGGACCCAGAGACTGGTCCCTCACACACTGAGCCTCACATTCACACAGACTTCAGCTGGGTCTCGATCACTGGACCCTGAGGCTGGTCCCTCACACACAGAGCCTCACATTCACACACACTTCAGCTGGGTCTGGATCACTGGACCCTGAGACTGGTCCCTCACACACTGAGCCTCACATTCACACACACTTCAGCTGGGTCTGGATCACTGGATTCTGAGGCTGGTCCCTCACACACTGAGCCTCACATTCACACACACTTCAGCTGGGTCAAGATCACTGGACCCTGAGACTGGTCCCTCACACACTGATCCTCACATTCACACACACTTCAGCTGGGTCTGGATCACTGGACCCTGAGACTGGTTCCTCACACACTGAACCTCACATTCACACACACTTCAGCTGGGTCTGGATCACTGGACCCTGAGACTGGTCCCTCACACACTGAGCCTCACATTCACACACACTTCAGCTGGGTCTGGATCACTGGACCCTGAGACTGGTCCCTCACACATTGAGCCTCACATTCACACACACTTCAGCTGGGTCTGGTTCACTGGACCCTGAGACTGGTTCCTCACACACTGAGCCTCACATTCACACACACTTCAGCTGGGTCTGGATCACTGGACCCTGAGACTGGTCCCTCACACACTGAGCCTCACATTCACACACCCTTCAGCTGGGTCTGGATCACTGGATCTTGAGACTGGTCCCTCACACACTGAGCCTCACATTCACACACACTTCAGCTGGGTCTGGATCACTGGACCCTGAGACTGGTCCCTCACACACTGAGCCTCACATTCACACACATTTCAGCTGGGTCTGGATCACTGGACCCTGAGGCAGGTCCCTCACACACTGAGCCTCACATTCACACACACTTCAGCTGGGTCTGGATCACTGGACCCTGAGACTGGTCCCTCACACACTGAGCCTCACATTCACACACACTTCAGCTGGGTCTGGATCACTGGAGCCTGAGGCAGGTTCCTCACACACTGAGCCTCACATTCACACAAACTTCAGCTGGGTCTGGATGACTGGACCCAGAGACTGGTCCCTCACACACTGAGCCTCACATTCACACACACTTCAGCTGGGTCTCGATCACTGGACCCTGAGACTGGTCCCTCACACACTGAGCCTCACATTCACACACACTTCAGCTGGGTCTGGATCACTGGGCCCTGAGACTGGTCCCTCACACACTGAGCCTCACATTCACACACACTTCAGCTGGGTCTTGATCACTGGACCACGAGGTTGGTCCCTCACACACTGAGCCTCACATTCACACAAACTTCAGCTGGGTCTGGATCACTGGACCCTGAGACTGATCCCTCACACACTGAGCCTCACATTCACACACACTTCAGCTGGGTCTGTATCACTGGGCCCTGAGACTGGTTCCTCACACACTGAGCCTCACATTCACACACACTTCAGCTGGGTCTGGATCACTGGACCCTGAGACTGGTCCCTCACACACTGAGCCTCACATTCACACACACTTCAGCTGGGTCTGGATCACTGGACCCTGAGACTGGTCCCTCATACACTGAGCCTCACATTCACACACACTTCAGCTGGGTCTGGATCACTGGACCCTGAGGCTGGTCCCTCACACACTGAGCCTCACATTCACACACACTTCAGCTGGGTCTGGATCACTGGACCCTGAGACTGGTCCCTCACACACTGAGCCTCACATTCACACACACTTCAGCTGGGTCTGGTCACTGGATTCTGAGGCTGGTCCCTCACACACTGAGCCTCACATTCACACACACTTCAGCTGGGTCTGGATCACTGGACCCTGAGACTGGTCCCTCACACACTGAGCCTCACATTCACACACACTTCAGCTGGGTCTGGATCACTGGACCCTGAGACTGGTCCCTCACACACTGAGCCTCACATTCACACACACTTCAGCTGGGTCTGGTTCACTAGACCCTGAGACTGGTCCCTCACACACTGAGCCTCACATTCACACACACTTCAGTTGGGTCTGGATCACTGGCCCCGAGACTGGTCCCTCACACACTGAGCCTCACATTCACACACACTTCAGCAGGGTCTGGATCACTGGACCCTGAGGCTGGTCCCTCATACACTGAGCCTCACATTCACACACACTTCAGCTGGGTCTGGATCACTGGACCCTGAGACTGGTCCCTCACAAACTGAGCCTCACATTCACACACACTTCAGCTGGGTCTGGATCACTGGACCCTGAGGCTGGTCCCTCACACACAGAGCCTCACATTCATACACACTGCAGCTGGGTCTGGATCACTGGACCCTGAGACTGGTCCCTCACACACTGAGCCTCACATTCACACAAACTTCAGCTGGGTCTGGATCACTGGACCCTGAGACTGGTCCCTCACACACTGAGCTTCACATTCACACACACTATAGCTGGGTCTGGATCACTGGACCCTGAGACTGGTCCCTCACACACTGAGCCTCACATTCACACACACTTCAGCTGGGTCTGGATCACTGGACCCTGACGCTGGTCCCTCACACACTGAGCCTCATGTCACACACACTTCAGCTGGGTCTGGATCACTGGAACTGAGACTGGTCCCTCACACATTGAGCCTCACATTCACACACACTTCAGCTGGGTCTGGATCACTGGTCCCTGAGACTGTTTCCTCACACACTGAGCGTCACATTCACACACACTTCAGCTGGGTCTGGATCACTGGACCCTGAGACTGGTCCCTCACACACTGAGCCTCACATTCACACACACTTCAGCTGGGTCTGGATCACTGGACCCTGAGACTGGTCCCTCACACACTGAGCCTCACATTCACACACACTACAGCTGGGTCTGGATCACTGGACCCTGAGACTGGTCCCTCACACACTGAGCCTCACATTCACACACACTTCAGCTGGGTCTGGATCACTGGACCCTGAGACTGGTCCCTCACACACTGAGCCTCACATTCACACACACTTCAGCTGGGTCTGGATCACTGGACCCTGAGACTTGTCCCTCACACACTGAGCCTCACATTCACACACACTTCAGCTGGGTCTGGATCACTGGACCCTGAGGCAGGTCCCTCACACACTGAGCCTCACATTCACACAAACTTCAGCTGGGTCTGGATGACTGGACCCAGAGACTGGTCCCTCACACACTGAGCCTCACATTCACACACACTTCAGCTGGGTCTGGATCACTGGGTCCTGAGACTGGTCCCTCACACACTGAGCGTCACATTCACACACACTTCAGCTGGGTCTTGATCACTGGACCCTGAGGTTGGTCCCTCACACACTGAGCCTCACATTCACACACACACTTCAGCTGGGTCTGGATCACTGGACCCTGAGACTGGTCCCTCACACACTGAGCCTCACATTCACACATACTTCAGCTGGGTCTGGATCACTGGATCCTGAGACTGGTCCCTCACACACTGAGCCTCACATTCACACACACTTCAGCTGGGTCTGGATCACTGGACCCTGAGACTGGTTCCTCACACACTGAGCCTCACATTCACACACACTTCAGCTGGGTCTGGATCACTGGACCCTGAGACTTGTCCCTCACTCTATGAGCCTCACATTCACACACACTTCAGCTGCGTCTGGATCACTGGACCCTGAGACTGTTCCCTCACACACTGAGCCTCACATTCACACACACTTCAGCTGGGTCTGGATCACTGGACCCTGAGACTGGTCCCTCACACACTGAGCCTCACATTCACACACACTTCAGCTGGGTGTGGATCACTAGACCCTGAGACTGGTCCCTCACACACTGAGCCTCACATTCACACACACTTCAGTTGGGTCTGGATCACTGGCCCCGAGACTGGTCCCTCACACACTGAGCCTCACATTCACACACACTTCAGCTGGGTCTGCATCACTGGACCCTGAGGCTGGTCCCTCATACACTGAGCCTCACATTCACACACACTTCAGCTGGGTCTGGTTCACTGGACCCTGAGACTGGTCCCTCACACACTGAGCCTCACATTCACACACACTTCAGCTGGGTCTGGATCACTGGACCCTGAGGCTGGTCCCTCACACACAGAGCCTCACATTCACACACACTGCAGCTGGGTCTGGATCACTGGACCCTGAGACTGGTCCCTCACACACTGAGCCTCACATTCACACAAACTTCAGCTGGGTCTGGATCACTGGACCCTGACGCTGGTCCCTCACACACTGAGCCTCATGTCACACACACTTCAGCTGGGTCTGGATCACTGGAACTGAGACTGGTCCCTCACACATTGAGCCTCACATTCACACACACTTCAGCTGGGTCTGGATCACTGGTCCCTGAGACTGTTTCCTCACACACTGAGCGTCACATTCACACACACTTCAGCTGGGTCTGGATCACTGGACCCTGAGACTGGTCCCTCACACACTGAGCCTCACATTCACACACACTTCAGCTGGGTCTGGATCACTGGACCCTGAGACTGGTCCCTCACACACTGAGCCTCACATTCACACACACTACAGCTGGGTCTGGATCACTGGACCCTGAGACTGGTCCCTCACACACTGAGCCTCACATTCACACACACTTCAGCTGGGTCTGGATCACTGGACCCTGAGACTGGTCCCTCACACACTGAGCCTCACATTCACACACACTTCAGCTGGGTCTGGATCACTGGACCCTGAGACTTGTCCCTCACACACTGAGCCTCACATTCACACACACTTCAGCTGGGTCTGGATCACTGGACCCTGAGGCAGGTCCCTCACACACTGAGCCTCACATTCACACAAACTTCAGCTGGGTCTGGATGACTGGACCCAGAGACTGGTCCCTCACACACTGAGCCTCACATTCACACACACTTCAGCTGGGTCTGGGTCACTGGGTCCTGAGACTGGTCCCTCACACACTGAGCGTCACATTCACACACACTTCAGCTGGGTCTTGATCACTGGACCCTGAGGTTGGTCCCTCACACACTGAGCCTCACATTCACACACACACTTCAGCTGGGTCTGGATCACTGGACCCTGAGACTGGTCCCTCACACACTGAGCCTCACATTCACACATACTTCAGCTGGGTCTGGATCACTGGATCCTGAGACTGGTCCCTCACACACTGAGCCTCACATTCACACACACTTCAGCTGGGTCTGGATCACTGGACCCTGAGACTGGTTCCTCACACACTGAGCCTCACATTCACACACACTTCAGCTGGGTCTGGATCACTGGACCCTGAGACTTGTCCCTCACTCTATGAGCCTCACATTCACACACACTTCAGCTGCGTCTGGATCACTGGACCCTGAGACTGTTCCCTCACACACTGAGCCTCACATTCACACACACTTCAGCTGGGTCTGGATCACTGGACCCTGAGACTGGTCCCTCACACACTGAGCCTCACATTCACACACACTTCAGCTGGGTCTGGATCACTAGACCCTGAGACTGGTCCCTCACACACTGAGCCTCACATTCACACACACTTCAGTTGGGTCTGGATCACTGGCCCCGAGACTGGTCCCGCACACACTGAGCCTCACATTCACACACACTTCAGCTGGGTCTGGATCACTGGACCCTGAGGCTGGTCCCTCATACACTGAGCCTCACATTCACACACACTTCAGCTGGGTCTGGATCACTGGACCCTGAGACTGGTCCCTCACACACTGAGCCTCACATTCACACACACTTCAGCTGGGTCTGGATCACTGGACCCTGAGGCTGGTCCCTCACACACAGAGCCTCACATTCACACACACTGCAGCTGGGTCTGGATCACTGGACCCTGAGACTGGTCCCTCACACACTGAGCCTCACATTCACACAAACTTCAGCTGGGTCTGGATCACTGGACCCTGGGACTGGTCCCTCACACACTGAGCTTCACATTCACACACACTTTAGCTGGGTCTGGATCACTGGACCCTGAGACTGGTCCCTCACACACTGAGCCTCACATTCACACACACTTCAGCTGGGTCTGGATCACTGGACCCTGACGCTGGTCCCTCACACACTGAGCCTCATCTCACACACACTTCAGCTGGGTCTGGATCACTGGACCTGAGACTGGTCCCTCACACATTGAGCCTCACATTCACACACACTTCAGCTGGGTCTAGATCACTGGTCCCTGAGACTGTTTCCTCAAACACTGAGCCTCACATTCACACACACTTCAGCTGGGTCTGGATCACTGGACCCTGAGACTGGTCCCTCACACACTGAGCCTCACATTCACACACACTTCAGCTGGGTCTGGATCACTGGACCCTGAGACTGGTCCCTCACACACTGAGCCTCACATTCACACACACTACAGCTGGGTCTGGATCACTGGACCCTGAGACTGGTCCCTCACACACTGAGCCTCACATTCACACACACTTCAGCTGGGTCTGGATCACTGGACCCTGAGACTGGTCCCTCACACACTGAGCCTCACATTCACACACACTTCAGCTGGGTCTGGATCACTGGAACCTGAGACTGGTCCCTCACACACTGAGCCTCACATTCACACACACTTCAGCTGGGTCTGGATCACTGGACCCTGAGGCAGGTCCCTCACACACTGAGCCTCACATTCACACAAACTTCAGCTGGGTCTGGATGACTGGACCCAGAGACTGGTCCCTCACACACTGAGCCTCACATTCACACACACTTCAGCTGGGTCTGGATCACTGGGCCCTGAGACTGGTCCCTCACACACTGAGCGTCACATTCACACACACTTCAGCTGGGTCTTGATCACTGGACCCTGAGGTTGGTCCCTCACACACTGAGCCTCACATTCACACACACACTTCAGCTGGGTCTGGATCACTGGACCCTGAGACTGGTTCCTCACACACTGAGCCTCACATTCACACACACTTCAGCTGGGTCTGGATCACTGGACCCTGAGACTGGTCCCTCACTCTATGAGCCTCACATTCACACACACTTCAGCTGCGTCTGGATCACTGGACCCTGAGACTGGTCCCTCACACACTGAGCCTCACATTCACACACACTTCAGCTGGGTCTGGATCACTGGACCCTGAGACTCGTTCCTCACACACTGAGCCTCACATTCACACACACTTCAGCTGGGTCTGGATCACTGGACCCTGAGACTGGTCCCTCACACACTGAGCCTCACAATCACACACATTTCAGCTGGGTCTGGATCACTGGACCCTGAGGCAGGTCCCTCACACACTGAGCCTCACATTCACACAAACTTCAGCTGGGTCTGGATCACTTGACCCTGAGACTGGTCCCTCACCCACTGAGCCTCACATTCACACACACTTCAGCTGGGTCTCGATCACTGGATCCTGAGACTGGACCCTCACACACTGAGCCTCACATTCACACACACTTCAGCTGGGTCTGGATCACTGGACCCTGAGACTGGTTCCTCACACACTGAGCCTCACATTCACACACACTTCAGCTGGGTCTGGATCACTGGACCCTGAGACTGGTCCCTCACACACTGAGCCTCACATTCACACACACTTCAGCTGGGTCTGGATCACTGGACCCTGAGGCAGGTCCCTCACACACTGAGCCTCACATTCACACAAACTTCAGCTGGGTCTGGATCACTGGACCCTGAGACTGATCCCTCACACACTGAGCCTCACATTCACACACACTTCAGCTGGGTCTGTATCACTGGGCCCTGAGACTGGTTCCTCACACACTGAGCCTCACATTCACACACACTTCAGCTGGGTCTGGATCACTGGACCCTGAGACTGGTCCCTCACACACTGAGCCTCACATTCACACACACTTCAGCTGGGTCTGGATCACTGGACCCTGAGACTGGTCCCTCATACACTGAGCCTCACATTCACACACACTTCAGCTGGGTCTGGATCACTGGACCCTGAGGCTGGTCCCTCACACACTGAGCCTCACATTCACACACACTTCAGCTGGGTCTGGATCACTGGACCCTGAGACTGGTCCCTCACACACTGAGCCTCACATTCACACACACTTCAGCTGGGTCTGGTCACTGGATTCTGAGGCTGGTCCCTCACACACTGAGCCTCACATTCACACACACTTCAGCTGGGTCTGGATCACTGGACCCTGAGACTGGTCCCTCACACACTGAGCCTCACATTCACACACACTTCAGCTGGGTCTGGATCACTGGACCCTGAGACTGGTCCCTCACACACTGAGCCTCACATTCACACACACTTCAGCTGGGTCTGGTTCACTAGACCCTGAGACTGGTCCCTCACACACTGAGCCTCACATTCACACACACTTCAGTTGGGTCTGGATCACTGGCCCCGAGACTGGTCCCTCACACACTGAGCCTCACATTCACACACACTTCAGCAGGGTCTGGATCACTGGACCCTGAGGCTGGTCCCTCATACACTGAGCCTCACATTCACACACACTTCAGCTGGGTCTGGATCACTGGACCCTGAGACTGGTCCCTCACAAACTGAGCCTCACATTCACACACACTTCAGCTGGGTCTGGATCACTGGACCCTGAGGCTGGTCCCTCACACACAGAGCCTCACATTCATACACACTGCAGCTGGGTCTGGATCACTGGACCCTGAGACTGGTCCCTCACACACTGAGCCTCACATTCACACAAACTTCAGCTGGGTCTGGATCACTGGACCCTGAGACTGGTCCCTCACACACTGAGCTTCACATTCACACACACTATAGCTGGGTCTGGATCACTGGACCCTGAGACTGGTCCCTCACACACTGAGCCTCACATTCACACACACTTCAGCTGGGTCTGGATCACTGGACCCTGACGCTGGTCCCTCACACACTGAGCCTCATGTCACACACACTTCAGCTGGGTCTGGATCACTGGAACTGAGACTGGTCCCTCACACATTGAGCCTCACATTCACACACACTTCAGCTGGGTCTGGATCACTGGTCCCTGAGACTGTTTCCTCACACACTGAGCGTCACATTCACACACACTTCAGCTGGGTCTGGATCACTGGACCCTGAGACTGGTCCCTCACACACTGAGCCTCACATTCACACACACTTCAGCTGGGTCTGGATCACTGGACCCTGAGACTGGTCCCTCACACACTGAGCCTCACATTCACACACACTACAGCTGGGTCTGGATCACTGGACCCTGAGACTGGTCCCTCACACACTGAGCCTCACATTCACACACACTTCAGCTGGGTCTGGATCACTGGACCCTGAGACTGGTCCCTCACACACTGAGCCTCACATTCACACACACTTCAGCTGGGTCTGGATCACTGGACCCTGAGACTTGTCCCTCACACACTGAGCCTCACATTCACACACACTTCAGCTGGGTCTGGATCACTGGACCCTGAGGCAGGTCCCTCACACACTGAGCCTCACATTCACACAAACTTCAGCTGGGTCTGGATGACTGGACCCAGAGACTGGTCCCTCACACACTGAGCCTCACATTCACACACACTTCAGCTGGGTCTGGATCACTGGGTCCTGAGACTGGTCCCTCACACACTGAGCGTCACATTCACACACACTTCAGCTGGGTCTTGATCACTGGACCCTGAGGTTGGTCCCTCACACACTGAGCCTCACATTCACACACACACTTCAGCTGGGTCTGGATCACTGGACCCTGAGACTGGTCCCTCACACACTGAGCCTCACATTCACACATACTTCAGCTGGGTCTGGATCACTGGATCCTGAGACTGGTCCCTCACACACTGAGCCTCACATTCACACACACTTCAGCTGGGTCTGGATCACTGGACCCTGAGACTGGTTCCTCACACACTGAGCCTCACATTCACACACACTTCAGCTGGGTCTGGATCACTGGACCCTGAGACTTGTCCCTCACTCTATGAGCCTCACATTCACACACACTTCAGCTGCGTCTGGATCACTGGACCCTGAGACTGTTCCCTCACACACTGAGCCTCACATTCACACACACTTCAGCTGGGTCTGGATCACTGGACCCTGAGACTGGTCCCTCACACACTGAGCCTCACATTCACACACACTTCAGCTGGGTGTGGATCACTAGACCCTGAGACTGGTCCCTCACACACTGAGCCTCACATTCACACACACTTCAGTTGGGTCTGGATCACTGGCCCCGAGACTGGTCCCTCACACACTGAGCCTCACATTCACACACACTTCAGCTGGGTCTGCATCACTGGACCCTGAGGCTGGTCCCTCATACACTGAGCCTCACATTCACACACACTTCAGCTGGGTCTGGTTCACTGGACCCTGAGACTGGTCCCTCACACACTGAGCCTCACATTCACACACACTTCAGCTGGGTCTGGATCACTGGACCCTGAGGCTGGTCCCTCACACACAGAGCCTCACATTCACACACACTGCAGCTGGGTCTGGATCACTGGACCCTGAGACTGGTCCCTCACACACTGAGCCTCACATTCACACAAACTTCAGCTGGGTCTGGATCACTGGACCCTGACGCTGGTCCCTCACACACTGAGCCTCATGTCACACACACTTCAGCTGGGTCTGGATCACTGGAACTGAGACTGGTCCCTCACACATTGAGCCTCACATTCACACACACTTCAGCTGGGTCTGGATCACTGGTCCCTGAGACTGTTTCCTCACACACTGAGCGTCACATTCACACACACTTCAGCTGGGTCTGGATCACTGGACCCTGAGACTGGTCCCTCACACACTGAGCCTCACATTCACACACACTTCAGCTGGGTCTGGATCACTGGACCCTGAGACTGGTCCCTCACACACTGAGCCTCACATTCACACACACTACAGCTGGGTCTGGATCACTGGACCCTGAGACTGGTCCCTCACACACTGAGCCTCACATTCACACACACTTCAGCTGGGTCTGGATCACTGGACCCTGAGACTGGTCCCTCACACACTGAGCCTCACATTCACACACACTTCAGCTGGGTCTGGATCACTGGACCCTGAGACTTGTCCCTCACACACTGAGCCTCACATTCACACACACTTCAGCTGGGTCTGGATCACTGGACCCTGAGGCAGGTCCCTCACACACTGAGCCTCACATTCACACAAACTGCAGCTGGGTCTGGATGACTGGACCCAGAGACTGGTCCCTCACACACTGAGCCTCACATTCACACACACTTCAGCTGGGTCTGGGTCACTGGGTCCTGAGACTGGTCCCTCACACACTGAGCGTCACATTCACACACACTTCAGCTGGGTCTTGATCACTGGACCCTGAGGTTGGTCCCTCACACACTGAGCCTCACATTCACACACACACTTCAGCTGGGTCTGGATCACTGGACCCTGAGACTGGTCCCTCACACACTGAGCCTCACATTCACACATACTTCAGCTGGGTCTGGATCACTGGATCCTGAGACTGGTCCCTCACACACTGAGCCTCACATTCACACACACTTCAGCTGGGTCTGGATCACTGGACCCTGAGACTGGTTCCTCACACACTGAGCCTCACATTCACACACACTTCAGCTGGGTCTGGATCACTGGACCCTGAGACTTGTCCCTCACTCTATGAGCCTCACATTCACACACACTTCAGCTGCGTCTGGATCACTGGACCCTGAGACTGTTCCCTCACACACTGAGCCTCACATTCACACACACTTCAGCTGGGTCTGGATCACTGGACCCTGAGACTGGTCCCTCACACACTGAGCCTCACATTCACACACACTTCAGCTGGGTCTGGATCACTAGACCCTGAGACTGGTCCCTCACACACTGAGCCTCACATTCACACACACTTCAGTTGGGTCTGGATCACTGGCCCCGAGACTGGTCCCTCACACACTGAGCCTCACATTCACACACACTTCAGCTGGGTCTGGATCACTGGACCCTGAGGCTGGTCCCTCATACACTGAGCCTCACATTCACACACACTTCAGCTGGGTCTGGATCACTGGACCCTGAGACTGGTCCCTCACACACTGAGCCTCACATTCACACACACTTCAGCTGGGTCTGGATCACTGGACCCTGAGGCTGGTCCCTCACACACAGAGCCTCACATTCACACACACTGCAGCTGGGTCTGGATCACTGGACCCTGAGACTGGTCCCTCACACACTGAGCCTCACATTCACACAAACTTCAGCTGGGTCTGGATCACTGGACCCTGGGACTGGTCCCTCACACACTGAGCTTCACATTCACACACACTTTAGCTGGGTCTGGATCACTGGACCCTGAGACTGGTCCCTCACACACTGAGCCTCACATTCACACACACTTCAGCTGGGTCTGGATCACTGGACCCTGACGCTGGTCCCTCACACACTGAGACTCATCTCACACACACTTCAGCTGGGTCTGGATCACTGGACCTGAGACTGGTCCCTCACACATTGAGCCTCACATTCACACACACTTCAGCTGGGTCTAGATCACTGGTCCCTGAGACTGTTTCCTCACACACTGAGCCTCACATTCACACACACTTCAGCTGGGTCTGGATCACTGGACCCTGAGACTGGTCCCTCACACACTGAGCCTCACATTCACACACACTTCAGCTGGGTCTGGATCACTGGACCCTGAGACTGGTCCCTCACACACTGAGCCTCACATTCACACACACTACAGCTGGGTCTGGATCACTGGACCCTGAGACTGGTCCCTCACACACTGAGCCTCACATTCACACACACTTCAGCTGGGTCTGGATCACTGGACCCTGAGACTGGTCCCTCACACACTGAGCCTCACATTCACACACACTTCAGCTGGGTCTGGATCACTGGAACCTGAGACTGGTCCCTCACACACTGAGCCTCACATTCACACACACTTCAGCTGGGTCTGGATCACTGGACCCTGAGGCAGGTCCCTCACACACTGAGCCTCACATTCACACAAACTTCAGCTGGGTCTGGATGACTGGACCCAGAGACTGGTCCCTCACACACTGAGCCTCACATTCACACACACTTCAGCTGGGTCTGGATCACTGGGCCCTGAGACTGGTCCCTCACACACTGAGCGTCACATTCACACACACTTCAGCTGGGTCTTGATCACTGGACCCTGAGGTTGGTCCCTCACACACTGAGCCTCACATTCACACACACACTTCAGCTGGGTCTGGATCACTGGACCCTGAGACTGGTTCCTCACACACTGAGCCTCACATTCACACACACTTCAGCTGGGTCTGGATCACTGGACCCTGAGACTGGTCCCTCACTCTATGAGCCTCACATTCACACACACTTCAGCTGCGTCTGGATCACTGGACCCTGAGACTGGTCCCTCACACACTGAGCCTCACATTCACACACACTTCAGCTGGGTCTGGATCACTGGACCCTGAGACTGGTTCCTCACACACTGAGCCTCACATTCACACACACTTCAGCTGGGTCTGGATCACTGGACCCTGAGACTGGTCCCTCACACACTGAGCCTCACAATCACACACATTTCAGCTGGGTCTGGATCACTGGACCCTGAGGCAGGTCCCTCACACACTGAGCCTCACATTCACACAAACTTCAGCTGGGTCTGGATCACTTGACCCTGAGACTGGTCCCTCACCCACTGAGCCTCACATTCACACACACTTCAGCTGGGTCTCGATCACTGGATCCTGAGACTGGACCCTCACACACTGAGCCTCACATTCACACACACTTCAGCTGGGTCTGGATCACTGGACCCTGAGACTGGTTCCTCACACACTGAGCCTCACATTCACACACACTTCAGCTGGGTCTGGATCACTGGACCCTGAGACTGGTCCCTCACACACTGAGCCTCACATTCACACACACTTCAGCTGGGTCTGGATCACTGGACCCTGAGGCAGGTCCCTCACACACTGAGCCTCACATTCACACAAACTTCAGCTGGGTCTGGATGACTGGACCCAGAGACTGGTCCCTCACACACTGAGCCTCACATTCACACACACTTCAGCTGGGTCTGGATCACTGGGCCCTGAGACTGGGCCCTCACACACTGAGCGTCACATTCACACACACTTCAGCTGGGTCTTGATCACTGGACCCTGAGGTTGGTCCCTCACACACTGAGCCTCACATTCACACACACACTTCAGCTGGGTCTGGATCACTGGACCCTGAGACTGGTCCCTCACACACTGAGCCTCACATTCACACATACTTCAGCTGGGTCTGGATCACTGGATCCTGAGACTGGTCCCTCACACACTGAGCCTCACATTCACACACACTTCAGCTGGGTCTGGATCACTGGACCCTGAGACTGGTTCCTCACACACTGAGCCTCACATTCACACACACTTCAGCTGGGTCTGGATCACTGGACCCTGAGACTGGTCCCTCACTCTATGAGCCTCACATTCACACACACTTCAGCTGCGTCTGGATCACTGGACCCTGAGACTGGTCCCTCACACACTGAGCCTCACATTCACACACACTTCAGCTGGGTCTGGATCACTGGACCCTGAGACTGGTTCCTCACACACTGCGCCTCACATTCACACACACTTCAGCTGGGTCTGGATCACTGGACCCTGAGACTGGTCCCCCACACACTGAGCCTCACAATCACACACATTTCAGCTGGGTCTGGATCACTGGACCCTGAGGCAGGTCCCTCACACACTGAGCCTCACATTCACACAAACTTCAGCTGGGTCTGGATCACTGGACCCTGAGACTGGTCCCTCACCCACTGAGCCTCACATTCACACACACTTCAGCTGGGTCTCGATCACTGGATCCTGAGACTGGTCCCTCACACACTGAGCCTCACATTCACACACACTTCAGCTGGGTCTGGATCACTGGACCCTGAGACTGGTTCCTCACACACTGAGCCTCACATTCACACACACTTCAACTGGGTCTGGATCACTGGACCCTGAGACTGGTCCCTCACACCCTAAGCATCACATTCACACATACTTCAGCTGGGTCTGGATCACTGGACCCTGAGTCTGGTCCCTCACACACTGAGCCTCACATTCACACACACTTCAGCTGGGTCTGGATCACTGGACCCTGAGACTGGTCCCTCACACACTGAGCCTTACATTCACACACACTTCAGCTGGGTCTGGATCACTGAACCCTGAGACTGCTCCCTCACATACTGAGCCTCACATTCAAAGACACTTCAGCTGGGTCTGGATCACTGGATCCTGAGACTGGTCCCTCACACACTGAGCCTCACATTCACACACACTTCAGCTGGGTCTGGATCACTGGACCCTGAGGCTGGTCCCACACACACTGAGCCTCACATTCACACACACTTCAGCTGGATCTGGATCACTGGACCCTGAGACTGGTCCCTCACACACTGAGCCTCACATTCACACACACTTCAGCTGGGTCTGGATCATTGGACCCTGAGACTGGTCCCTCATACACTGAGCCTCACATCCACACACACTTTAACTCGGTCTGGATCACTGGACCATGAGACTGGTCCCTCACACACTGAGCATCACATTCACACACACTTCAGCTGGGTCTGGATCACTGGACACTGAGACTGGTCCCTCACACACTGAGCCTCACATGCACACACACTGCAGCTGGGTCTGGATCACTGGACCCTGAGACTGGTCCCTCACACACTGAGCCTCACATTCACACACACTTCAGCTGGGTCTGGATCACTGGACCCTGAGGCTGGTCCCTCACACACTGAGCCTCACATTCACACACACTTCAGCTGGGTCTGGATCACTGGACCCTGAGACTGGTCCCTCACACACTGAGCCTCACATTCACACACACTTCAGCTGGGTCTGGATCACTGGACCCTGAGGCAGGTCCCTCACACACTGAGCCTCACATTCCCACAAACTTCAGCTGGGTCTGGATGACTGGACTCAGAGACTGGTCCCTCACACACTGAGCCTCACATTCACACACACTTCAGCTGGGTCTCGATCACTGGACACTGAGGCTGGTCCCTCACACACAGAGCCTCACATTCACACACACTTCAGCTGGGTCTGGATCACTGGACCCTGAGACTGGTCCCTCACACACTGAGCCTCACATTCACACACACTTCAGCTGGGTCTGGATCACTGGATTCTGAGGCTGGTCCCTCACACACTGAGCCTCACATTCACACACACTTCAGCTGGGTCTAGATCACTGGACCCTGAGACTGGTCGCTCACACACTGAGCCTCACATTCACACACACTTCAGCTGTGTCTGGATCACTGGACCCTGAGACTGGTCCCTCACACACTGAGCCTCACATTCACACACACTTCAGCTGGGTCTGGATCACTGGACCCTGAGACTGGTCCCTCACACACTGAGGCTCACATTCACACACACTTCAGCTGGGTCTGGATCACTGGACCCTGAGACTCGTCCCTCACACACTGAGCCTCACATTCACACACACTTCAGCTGGGTCTGGATCACTGGACACTGAGACTGGTCCCTCACACACTGAGCCTCACATTCACGCACACTTAAGCTGGGTAGGATCACTGGACACTGAGACTGGTCCCTCACACACTGAGCCTCACATTCACACACACTTCAGCTGGGTCTGGATCACTGGACCCTGAGACTGGTCCCTCACACACTGAGCCTCACATTCACACACACTTCAGCTGGGTCTGGATCACTGGACCCTGAGACTGCTCCCTCACACACTGAGCCTCACATTCACACACACTTCAGCTGGGTCTGGATCACTGGACTCTGAGGCTGGACCCTCACACACTGAGCCTCACATTCACACACACTTCAGCTGGGTCTGGATCACTGGACCCTGAGGCTGGTCCCTCACACACTGAGCCTCACATTCACACACAATTCAGCTGGGTCTGGATCACTGGACCCTGAGGCTGGTCCCTCACATACTGAGCCTCACATTCACACACACTTCAGCTGGGTCTGAATCACTAGACCCTGAGACTGGTTCCTCACATACTGAGCCTCACATTCACACACACTTCAGCTGGGTCTGGATCACTGGACCCTGAGACTGGTCCCTCACACACTGAGCCTCACATTCACACATACTTCAGCTGGGTCTGGATCACTGGATCCTGAGACTGGACCCTCACATACTGAGCATCACATTCACACACACTTCAGCTGGGTCTGGATCACTGGACCCTGAGACTGGTCCCTCACACACTGAGCCTCACATTCACACACACGTCAGCTGGGTCTGGATCTCTGGACACTGAGACTGGTCCCTCACACACTGAGCCTCACTTCACACACACTTCAGCTGGGTCTGGATCACTGGACCCTGAGACTGGTCCCTCACACACTGAGCCTCACATTCACACACACTTCAGCTGGGTCTGGATCACTGGACCCTGAGGCAGGTCCCTCACACACTGAGCCTCACATTCACACAAACCTCAGCTGGGTCTGGATCACTGGACCCTGAGACTGGTCCCTCACACACTGAGCCTCACATTCACACACACTTCAGCTGGGTCTCGATCACTGGACCCTGAGACTGGCCCCTCACACACTGAGCCTCACATTCACACACACTTCAGCTGGGTCTGGATCACTGGATCCTGGGACTGGTCCCTCACATACTGAGCATCACATTCACACACACTCCAGCTGGGTCTGGATCACTGGACCCTGAGACTGGTCCCTCACACACTGAGCCTCACATTCACACACACTTCTGCTGGGTATGGATCACTGGGCCCTGAGAGTGGTCCCTCACACACTGAGCCTCACATTCACACACACTTCAGCTGGGTCTTGATCACTGTACACTGAGGTTGGTCCCTCACACACTGAGCCTCACATTCACATACACTTCAGCTGGGTCTGGATCACTGCACCCTGAGACTGGTCCCTCGCACACTGAGCCTCACATTCACACACACTTCAGCTGGGTCTGGATCACTGGACCCTGAGACTGGTCCCTCACACACTGAGCCTCACATTCACACACACTTCAGCTGGGTCTGGATCACTGGACCCTGAGACAGGTCCCTCACACACTGAGCCTCTCATTCACACAAACTTCAGCTGGGTCTGGATCACTGGACTCTGAGACTGGTCCCTCACACACTGAGCCTCACATTCACACACACTTCAGCTGGGTCTGGATCACTGGAACCTGAGACTGGTCCCTCACACACTGAGCCTCACATTCACACACACTTCAGCTGGGTCTGGATCACTGAATCCTGAGACTGGTCCCTCACACACTGAGCCTCACATTCACACACACTTCAGCTGGGTCTGGATCACTGGACCCTGAGACTGGTTCCTCACACACTGAGCCTCACATTCACACATACTTCAGCTGGGTCTGGATCACTGGACCCTGAGACTGGTCCCTCACACACTGAGCCTCACATTCACACACACTTCAGCTGGGTCTGGATCACTGGACCCTGAGACTGGTCCCTCACACACTGAGCCTCACATTCACACCACTTCAGCTGGGTCTGGATCACTGGACCCTGAGACTGCTCCCTCACACACTGAGCCTCACATCCACACATACTTCAACTGGGTCTGGATCACTGGACCCTGAGACTGGTCCCTCACACACTGAGCATCACATTCACACACACTTCAGCTGGGTCTGGATCACTGGACCCTGAGACTGGTCCCTCACACACTGAGCCTCACATTCACACACACTTCAGCTGGGTCTGGATCACTGGACCCTGAGGCTGGTCCCTCACACACTGAGCCTCACATTCACACACACTTCAGCTGGCTCTGGATCACTGGACCCTGAGACTGGTCCCTCACACACTGAGCCTCAAATTGACACACACTTCAGCTGGGTCTGGATCACTGGACCCTGAGACTGGTCCCTGACACACTGAGCCTCACATTCACACACACTTCAGCTGGGTCTCAATCACTAGACCCTGAGACTGGTCCCTCACACACTGAGCCTCATATTCACACACACTTCAGCTGGGTCTGGATCACTGGACCCTGAGACTGGTCCCTCACACACTGAGCCTCACATTCACACACACTTCAGCTGGGTCTGGATCACTGGACCCTGAGACTGGTCCCTCACACACTGAGGCTCACATTCACACACACTTCAGCTGGGTCTGGATCACTGGACCCTGAGACTGGTCCCTCACACACTGAGCCTCACATTCACACACTTTCAGCTGGGTCTGGATCACTGGACACTGAGACTGGTTCCTCACACACTGAGCCTCACATTCACACACACTTCAGCTGGGTCTGGATCACTGGACCCTGAGACTGGTTCCTCACACACTGAGCCTCACATTCACACATACTTCAGCTGGGTCTGGGTCACTGGACCCTGAGACTGGTCCCTCACACACTTAGCCTCACATTCACACAAACTTCAGCTGGGTCTGGATCACTGGACCCTGAGACTGGTCCCTCACACTCTGAGCCTCACATTCACACACACTTCAGCTGGGTCTGTATCACTGGACCCTGAGACTGGTCCCTCACACACTGAGCCTCACATTCACACACACTTCAGCTGGGTCTGGATCACTGGACCCTGAGACTGGTCCCTCACACACTGAGCCTTACATTCACACACACTTCAGCTGGGTCTGGATCACTGGACCCTGAGACTGCTCCCTCACACACTGAGCCTCACATTCACACACACTTCAGCTGGGTCTGGATCACTGGATCCTGAGGCTGGTCCCTCACACACTGAGCCTCACATTCACACACACTTCAGCTGGGTCTGGATCACTGGACCCTGAGACTGGTCCCTCACACACTGAGCCTCACATTCGCACACACTTCAGCTGGGTCTGGATCACTGGACCCTGAGACTGGTCCCTCACACACTGAGCCTCACATTCACACACACTTCAGCTGGGTCTGGATCACTGGACCCTGAGACTGGTCCCTCACACACTGAGCCTCACATTCACACACACTTCAGCTGGGTCTGGATCACTGGATTCTGAGGCTGGTCCCTCACACACTGAGCCTCACATTCACACACAATTCAGCTGGGTCTCGATCACTATACCCTGAGACTGGTCCCTCACACACTGAGCCTCACATTCACACACACTTCAGCTGGGTCTCGATCACTGGACCCTGAGACTGGTCCCTCACACACTGAGCCTCACATTCACAAACACTTCAGCTGTATCTGGATCACTGGACCCTGAGGCTGGTCCCTCACACACTGAGCCTCACATTCACACATACTTCAGCTGGGTCTGGATCCCTGGACCCTGAGACTGGTTCCTCACACACTGAGCCTCACATTCACACACACTTCAGCTGGGTCTGGATCACTGGACCCTGAGACTGGTCCCTCACACACTGAACCTCACATTCACACACACTTCAGCTGGGTCTGGATCACTGGACCCTGAGGCTGGTCCCTCACACACTGAGCCTCACATTCACACACACTTCAGCTGGGTCTGAATCACTAGACCCTGAGACTGGTCCCTCACACACGGAGCCTCACATTCACACACACTTCAGCTGGGTCTGGAACACTGGACCCTGAGACTGGTCCTTCACACACTGAGCCTCACATTCACACACACTTCAGCTAGGTCTGGATCACTGGATCCTGAGACTGGTCACTCACATAATGAGCATCACATTCACACACACTTCAGCTGGGTCTGGATCACTGGACCCTGAGACTGGTCCCTCACACACTGAGCCTCACATTCACACACACTTCAGCTGGGTCTGGATCACTGGACACTGAGACTGGTCCCTCACACACTGAGCCTCACATTCACACACACTTCAGCTGGGTCTGGATCACTGGACCCTGAGACTGGTCCCTCACACACTGAGCCTCATATTCACACACACTTCAGCTGGGTCTCGATCACTGGACCCTGAGACTGGTCCCTCACACACTGAGCCTCACATTCACACACACTTCAGCTGGGTCTGGATCACTGGTCCCTGAGACTGGTCCCTCACACACTGCGCCTCACATTCACACACACTTCAGCTGGGTCTGGATCACTGGACCCTGAGACTGGTCCCTCACACACTGAGCCTCACATTCACACACACTTCAGCTGGGTCTGGATCACTGGACCCTGAGACTGGTCCCTCACACACTGAGCCTCACATTCACACACACTTCAGCTGGGTCTGGATCACTGGACCCTGAGACTGGTCCCTCACACACTGAGCCTCACATTCACACACACTTCAGCTGGGTCTGGATCACTGGACACTGAGACTGGTCCCTCACACACTGAGCCTCACATTCACACACACTTCAGCTGGGTCTGGATCACTGGACCCTGAGGCAGGTCCCTCACACACTGAGCCTCACATTCACACAAACTTCAGCAGGGTCTGGATCACTGGACCCTGAGACTGGTCCCTCACACACTGAGCCTCATATTCACACACACTTCAGCTGGGTCTCGATCACTGGACCCTGAGACTGGTCCCTCACACACTGAGCCTCACATTCACACACACTTCAGCTGGGTCTGGATCACTGGTCCCTGAGACTGGTCCCTCACACACTGAGCCTCACATTCACACACACTTCAGCTCGGTCTGGATCACTGGACCCTGAGACTGGTCCCTCACACACTGAGCCTCACATTCACACACACTTCAGCTGGGTCTGGATCACTGGACCCTGAGACTGGTCCCTCACACACTGAGCCTCACATTCACACACACTTCAGCTGGGTCTGGATCACTGGACACTGAGACTGGTCCCTCACACACTGAGCCTCACATTCACACACACTTCAGCTGGGTCTGGATCACTGGACCCTGAGACTTTTCCTTCACACACTGAGCCTCACCTTCACACACACTTCAGCTGGGTCTGGATCACTGGACCCTGAGACTGGTCCCTCAGACACTGAGCCTCACATTCACACACACTTCAGCTGGGTCTGGATCACTGGATCCTGAGACTGGTCCCTTACATACTGAGCATCACAATCACACACACTTCAGCTGGGACCTCGATCACTAGACCCTGAGACTGGTCCCTCACACACTGAGCCTCACATTCACACACACTTCAGCTGGGTCTCGATCACTGGACCCTGAGACTGGTCCCTCACACACTGAGCCTCACATTCACACACACTTCAGCTGGGTCTGGATCACTGGACACTGAGACTGCTTCCTCACACACTGAGCATCACATTCACACACAATTCAGCTGGTTTTGGATCACTGGACCCTGAGGCTGGTCCCTCACACACTGAGCCTCACATTCACACACACTTCAGCTGGGTCTGGATCACTGGACCCTGAGGCTGGTCCCTCACACACTGAGCTCACATTCACACACACTTCAGCTGGGTCTGAATCACTAGACCCTGAGACTGGTCCCTCACACACTGAGCCTCACATTCACACACACTTCAGCTGGGTCTGGATCACTGGACCCTGAGACTGGTCCTTCACACACTGAGCCTCACATTCACACACACTTCAGCTGGGTCTGGATCACTGGATCCTGAGACTGGTCACTCACATACTGAGCATCACATTCACACACACTTCAGCTGGGTCTGGATCACTGGACCCTGAGACTGGTCCCTCACACACTGAGCCTCACATTCACACACACTTCAGCTGGGTCTGGATCACTGGACACTGAGACTGGTCCCTCACACACTGAGCCTCACATTCACACACACTTCAGCTGGGTCTGGATCACTGGACCCTGAGGCAGGTCCCTCACACACTGAGCCTCACATTCACACAAACTTCAGCTGGGTCTGGATCACTGGACCCTGAGACTGGTCCCTCACACACTGAGCCTCACATTCACACACACTTCAGCTGGGTCTCGATCACTGGACCCTGAGACTGGTCCCTCACAAACTGAGCCTCACATTCACACACACTTCAGCTGGGTCTGGATCACTGGTCCCTGAGACTGGTCCCTCACACACTGAGCCTCACATTCACACACACTTCAGCTGGGTCTGGATCACTGGACCCTGAGACTGGTCCCTCACACACTGAGCCTCACATTCACACACACTTCAGCTGGGTCTGGATCACTGGATCCTGAGACTGGTCCCTCACATACTGAGCATCACATTCACACACTCTTCAGCTGGGTCTGGATCACTGGACCCTGAGACTGGTCCCTCACACACTGAGCCTCACATTCACACACACTTCAGCTGGCTCTGGATCACTGGACACTGAGACTGGTCCCTCACACACTGAGCCTCACATTCACCCACACTTCAGCTGGGTATGGATCACTGGACCCTGAGACTGGTCCTTCACACACTGAGCCTCACATTCACACAAACTTCAGCTGGGTCTGGATCACTGGACCCTGAGACTGGTCCCTCAAAACACTGAGCCTCACATTCACACACACTCCAGCTGGGTCTGGATCACTGGATCCTGAGACTGGTCCCTCACATACTGAGCATCACATTCACACACACTTCAGCTGGGTCTGGATCACTGGACCCTGAGACTGGTCCCTCACACTCTGAGCCTCACATTCACACACACTTCAGCTGGGTCTGGATCACTGGACCCTGAGACTGGTCCCTCACACACTGAGCCTCACATTCACACACACTTCAGCTGGGTCTGGATCACTGGACCCTGAGGAAGGTCCCTCACACACTGAGCCTCACATTCACACACACTTCAGCTGGGTCTGGATCACTGGACCCTGAGATTGGTCCCTCACACACTGAGCCTCACATTCACACAAACTTCAGCTGGGTCTGGATCACTGGACCCTGAGACTGGTCTCTCACAATTTGAGCCTCACATTCACACACACTTCAGCAGGGTCTCGATCACTGGACCCTGAGACTGGTCCCTCACACACTGAGCCTCACATTCACACACACACTTCAGCTGGGTCTGGATCACTGGACACTGAGACTGGTCCCTCACACACTGAGCCTCACATTCACACACACACTTCAGCTGGGTCTGGATCACTGGACCCTGAGACTGGTCCCTCACACACTGAGTCTCACATTCACACACACTTCAGCTGGGTCTGGATCACTGGATCCTGAGACTGGTCCCTCAGACACTGAGCCTCACATTCACACACACTTCAGCTGGGTCTGGATCACTGGACCCTGAGACTGGTTCCTCACACACTGAGCCTCACATTCACACATACTTCAGCTGGGTCTGGATCACTGGACCCTGAGACTGGTCCCTCACACACTGAGCCTCACATTCACACACACTTCAGCTGGGTCTGGATCACTGGACCCTGAGACTGGTCCCTCACACACTGAGCCTCACATTCACACACACTTCAGCTGGGTCTGGATCACTGGACCCTGAGACTGGTCCCTCACACACTGAGCCTCACAATCACACACACTTCAGCTGGGTCTGGATCACTGGACCCTGAGACTGGTCCCTCACACACTGAGCCTCACATTCACACACACTTCAGCTGGGTCTGGATCACTGGACCCTGAGACTGGTCCCTCACACACTGAGCAACACATTCACACACACTTCAGCTGGGTCTGGATCACAGGATTCTGAGGCTGGTCCCTCACACACTGAACATCACATTCACACACACTTCAGCTGGGTCTCAATCACTAGACCCTGAGACTGGTCCCTCACACACTGAGCCTCACATTCACACACACTTCAGCTGGGTCTGGATCACTGGACCCTGAGACTGGTCCCTCACACACTGAGCCTCACATTCACACACACTTCAGCTTGGTCTGGATCACTGGACACTGAGACTGGTTCCTCACACACTGAGCCTCACATTCACACACACTTCAGCTGGGTCTGGATCACTGGACCCTGAGACTGGTCCCTCACACACTGAGGTTCACATTCACACAAACTTCAGCTGGGTCTGGAACACTGGACCCTGAGACTGGTCCCTCACACACTGAGAGTCACATTCACACACACTTCAGCTGGGTCTGGATCACTGGACACTGAGACTGGTTCCTCACACACTGAGCCTCACATTCACACACACTTCAGCTTGGTCTGGATCACTGGACCCTGAGGCTGGTCCCTCACACACTGAGCCTCACATTCACACACACTTCAGCTGGGTCTGGATCACTGGACCCTGAGACTGGTTCCTCACACACTGAGCCTCACATTCACACATACTTCAGCTGGGTCTGGATCACTGGACCCTGAGACTGGTCCCTCACACACTGAGCCTCACATTCACACACACTTCAGCTGGGTCTGGATCACTGGACCCTGAGACTGGTCCCTCACACACTGAGCCTCACATTCACACCACTTCAGCTGGGTCTGGATCACTGGACCCTGAGACTGCTCCCTCACACACTGAGCCTCACATCCACACACACTTCAACTGGGTCTGGATCACTGGACCCTGAGACTGGTCCCTCACACACTGAGCATCACATTCACACACACTTCAGCTGGGTCTGGATCACTGGACCCTGAGACTGGTCCCTCACACACTGAGCCTCACATTCACACACACTTCAGCTGGGTCTGGATCACTGGACCCTGAGGCTGGTCCCTCACACACTGAGCCTCACATTCACACACACTTCAGCTGGGTCTGGATCACTGGACCCTGAGACTGGTCCCTCACACACTGAGCCTCAAATTGACACACACTTCAGCTGGGTCTGGATCACTGGACCCTGAGACTGGTCCCTGACACACTGAGCCTCACATTCACACACACTTCAGCTGGGTCTCAATCACTAGACCCTGAGACTGCTCCCTCACACACTGAGCCTCACATTCACACACACTTCAGCTGGGTCTGGATCACTGGATCCTGAGGCTGGTCCCTCACACACTGAGCCAAACATTCACACACACTTCTGCTGGGTCTGGATCACTGGACCCTGAGGCTGGTCCCTCACACACTGAGCCTCACACTCACACAAACTTCAGCTGGATCTGGATCACTGGACTTTGAGACTGGTCCCTCACACACTGAGCCTCACATTCATACACACTTCAGCTGGGTCTGGATCACTGGACCCTGAGACTGGTCCCTCATACACTGAGCCTCACATCCACACACACTTCAGCTGGGTCTGGATCAATGGACCCTGAGACTGGTCCCTCACACACTGAGCCTCACATTCACACACACTTCAGCTGGGTCTGGATCACTGGACCCTGAGACTGGTCCCTCACACACTGAGCCTCACATTCACACACACTTCAGCTGGGTCTGGATCACTGGACCCTGAGACTGGTCCCTCACACACTGAGCCTCACATTCACACACACTTCAGCTGGGTCTGGATCACTGGACCCTGAGACTGGTCCCTCACACACTGAGCCTCACATTCACACACACTTCAGCTGGGTCTGGATCACTGGATTCTGAGGCTGGTCCCTCACACACTGAGACTCACATTCACACACACTTCAGCTGGGTCTCGATCACTAGACCCTGAGACTGGTCCCTCAGACACTGAGCCTCACATTCACAAACACTTCAGCTGGGTCTGGATCACTGGACCCTGAGGCTGGTCCCTCACACTCTGAGCCTCACATTCACACATACTTCAGCTGGGTCTGGATCCCTGGAACCTGAGACTGGTTCCTCACACACTGAGCCTCACATTCACACATACTTCAGCTGGGTCTGGATCACTGGACCCTGAGACTGGTCCCTCACACACTGAACCTCACATTCACACACACTTCAGCTGGGTCTGGATCACTGGACCCTGAGGCTTGTCCCTCACACACTGAGCCTCACATTCACACACACTTCAGCTGGGTCTGAATCACTAGACCCTGAGACTGGTCCCTCACACACTGAGCCTCACATTCACACACACTTCAGCTGGGTCTGGAACACTGGACCCTGAGACTGGTCCTTCACACACTGAGCCTCACATTCACACACACTTCAGCTAGGTCTGGATCACTGGATCCTGAGAGTGGTCACTCACATAATGAGCATCACATTCACACACACTTCAGCTGGGTCTGGATCACTGGACCCTGAGACTGGTCCCTCACACACTGAGCCTCACATTCACACACACTTCAGCTGGGTCTGGATCACTGGACACTGAGACTGGTCCCTCACACACTGAGCCTCACATTCACACACACTTCAGCTGGGTCTGGATCACTGGACCCTGAGGCAGGTCCCTCACACACTGAGCCTCACATTCACACAAACTTCAGCAGGGTCTGGATCACTGGACCCTGAGACTGGTCCCTCACACACTGAGCCTCATATTCACACACACTTCAGCTGGGTCTCGATCACTGGACCCTGAGACTGGTCCCTCACACACTGAGCCTCATATTCACACACACTTCAGCTGGGTCTGGATCACTGGACACTGAGACTGGTCCCTCACACACTGAGCCTCACATTCACACACACTTCAGCTGGGTCTGGATCACTGGACCCTGAGACTGTTCCTTCACACACTGAGCCTCACCTTCACACACACTTCAGCTGGGTCTGGACCACTGGACCCTGAGACTGGTCCCTCACACACTGAGCCTCACATTCACACACACTTCAGCTGGGTCTGGATCACTGGATCCTGAGACTGGTCCCTTACATACTGAGCATCACATTCACACACACTTCAGCTGGGTCTCGATCACTAGACCCTGAGACTGGTCCCTCACACACTGAGCCTCACATTCACACACACTTCAGCTGGGTCTCGATCACTGGACCCTGAGACTGGTCCCTCACACACTGAGCCTCACATTCACACACACTTCAGCTGGGTCTGGATCACTGGAAACTGAGACTGCTTCCTCACACACTGAGCCTCACATTCACACACACTTCAGCTGGTTTTGGATCACTGGACCCTGAGGCTGGTCCCTCACACACTGAGCCTCACATTCACACACACTTCAGCTGGGTCTGGATCACTGGACCCTGAGGCTGATCCCTCACACACTGAGCCTCACATTCACACACACTTCAGCTTGGTCTGGATCACTGGACCCTGAGGCTGGTCCCTCACACACTGAGCCTCACATTCACACACACTTCAGCTGGGTCTGGATCACTGGACCCTGAGACTGGTTCCTCACACACTGAGCCTCACATTCACACATACTTCAGCTGGGTCTGGATCACTGGACCCTGAGACTGGTCCCTCACACACTGAGCCTCACATTCACACACACTTCAGCTGGGTCTGGATCACTGGACCCTGAGACTGGTCCCTCACACACTGAGCCTCACATTCACACCACTTCAGCTGGGTCTGGATCACTGGACCCTGAGACTGCTCCCTCACACACTGAGCCTCACATCCACACACACTTCAGCTGGGTCTGGATCACTGGACCCTGAGACTGGTCCCTCACACACTGAGCCTCACATTCACACACACTTCAGCTGGGTCTGGATCACTGGATCCTGAGACTGGTCCCTTACATACTGAGCATCACATTCACACACACTTCAGCTGGGTCTCGATCACTAGACCCTGAGACTGGTCCCTCACACACTGAGCCTCACATTCACACACACTTCAGCTGGGTCTCGATCACTGGACCCTGAGACTGGTCCCTCACACACTGAGCCTCACATTCACACACACTTCAGCTGGGTCTGGATCACTGGACACTGAGACA
Organism: Pristiophorus japonicus; assembly: GCF_044704955.1. Classification (NCBI taxonomy): domain Eukaryota; kingdom Metazoa; phylum Chordata; class Chondrichthyes; family Pristiophoridae; genus Pristiophorus; species Pristiophorus japonicus. The sequence goes on along the minus strand of NW_027254707.1, from coordinate 2,946,566 downwards.
GCTTCCTCACACACTGAGCCTCACATTCACACACACTTCAGCTGGTTTTGGATCACTGGACCCTGAGGCTGGTCCCTCACACACTGAGCCTCACATTCACACACACTTCAGCTGGGTCTGGATCACTGGACCCTGAGGCTGATCCCTCACACACTGAGCCTCACATTCACACACACTTCAGCTGGGTCTGAATCACTAGACCCTGAGACTGGTCCCTCACACACTGAGCCTTACATTCACACACACTTCAGCTGGGTCTGGATCACTGGACCCTGAGACTGGTCCTTCACACACTGAGCCTCACATTCACACACACTTCAGCAGGGTCTGGATCACTGGACACTGAGACTGGTTCCTCACACACTGAGCCTCACATTCACACACACTTCAGCTTGGTCTGGATCACTGGACCCTGAGGCTGGTCCCTCACACACTGAGCCTCACATTCACACACACTTCAGCTGGGTCTGGATCACTGGACCCTGAGACTGGTTCCTCACACACTGAGCCTCACATTCACACATACTTCAGCTGGGTCTGGATCACTGGACCCTGAGACTGGTCCCTCACACACTGAGCCTCACATTCACACACACTTCAGCTGGGTCTGGATCACTGGACCCTGAGACTGGTCCCTCACACACTGAGCCTCACATTCACACCACTTCAGCTGGGTCTGGATCACTGGACCCTGAGACTGCTCCCTCATACACTGAGCCTCACATCCACACACACTTCAACTGGGTCTGGATCACTGGACCCTGAGACTGGTCCCTCACACACTGAGCATCACATTCACACACACTTCAGCTGGGTCTGGATCACTGGACCCTGAGACTGGTCCCTCACACACTGAGCCTCAAATTGACACACACTTCAGCTGGGTCTGGATCACTGGACCCTGAGACTGGTCCCTGACACACTGAGCCTCACATTCACACACACTTCAGCTGGGTCTCAATCACTAGACCCTGAGACTGCTCCCTCACACACTGAGCCTCACATTCACACACACTTCAGCTTGGTCTGGATCACTGGATCCTGAGGCTGGTCCCTCACACACTGAGCCAAACATTCACACACACTTCTGCTGGGTCTGGATCACTGGACCCTGAGGCTGGTCCCTCACACACTGAGCCTCACATTCACACAAACTTCAGCTGGATCTGGATCACTGGACTTTGAGACTGGTCCCTCACACACTGAGCCTCACATTCATACACACTTCAGCTGGGTCTGGATCACTGGACCCTGAGACTGGTCCCTCATACACTGAGCCTCACATCCACACACACTTCAGCTGGGTCTGGATCACTGGACCCTGAGACTGGTCCCTCATACACTGAGCCTCACATTCACACACACTTCAGCTGGGTCTGGATCACTGGACCCTGAGACTGGTCCCTCACACACTGAGCCTCACATTCACACACACTTCAGCTGGGTCTGGATCACTGGACCCTGAGACTGGTCCCTCACACACTGAGCCTCACATTCACACACACTTCAGCTGGGTCTGGATCACTGGACCCTGAGACTGGTCCCTCACACACTGAGCCTCACATTCACACACACTTCAGCGGGGTCTGGATCACTGGATTCTGAGGCTGGTCCCTCACACACTGAGCCTCACATTCACACACACTTCAGCTGGGTCTCGATCACTAGACCCTGAGACTGGTCCCTCACACACTGAGCCTCACATTCACACACACTTCAGCTGGGTCTCGATCACTGGACCCTGAGACTGGTCCCTCACACACTGAGCCTCACATTCACAAACACTTCAGCTGGGTCTGGATCACTGGACCCTGAGGCTGGTCCCTCACACACTGAGCCTCACATTCACACATACTTCAGCTGGGTCTGGATCCCTGGACCCTGAGACTGGTTCCTCACACACTGAGCCTCACATTCACATACAATTCAGCTGGGTCTGGATCACTGGACCCTGAGACTGGTCCCTCACACACTGAACCTCACATTCACACACACTTCAGCTGGGTCTGGATCACTGGACCCTGAGGCTGGTCCCTCACACACTGAGCCTCACATTCACACACACTTCAGCTGGGTCTGAATCACTAGACCCTGAGACTGGTCCCTCACACACTGAGCCTCACATTCACACACACTTCAGCTGGGTCTGGAACACTGGACCCTGAGACTGGTCCTTCACACACTGAGCCTCACATTCACACACACTTCAGCTAGGTCTGGATCACTGGATCCTGAGACTGGTCACTCACATAATGAGCATCACATTCACACACACTTCAGCTGGGTCTGGATCACTGGACCCTGAGACTGGTCCCTCACACACTGAGCCTCACATTCACACACACTTCAGCTGGGTCTGGATCACTGGACCCTGAGACTGGTCCCTCACACACTGAGCCTCATATTCACACACACTTCAGCTGGGTCTCGATCACTGGACCCTGAGACTGGTCCCTCACACACTGAGCCTCATATTCACACACACTTCAGCTGGGTCTGGATCACTGGACACTGAGACTGGTCCCTCACACACTGAGCCTCACATTCACACACACTTCAGCTGGGTCTGGATCACTGGACCCTGAGACTGTTCCTTCACACACTGAGCCTCACATTCACACACACTTCAGCTGGGTCTGAATCACTAGACCCTGAGACTGGTCCCTCACACACTGAGCCTTACATTCACACACACTTCAGCTGGGTCTGGATCACTGGACCCTGAGACTGGTCCTTCACACACTGAGCCTCACATTCACACACACTTCAGCAGGGTCTGGATCACTGGACACTGAGACTGGTTCCTCACACACTTAGCCTCACATTCACACACACTTCAGCTTGGTCTGGATCACTGGACCCTGAGGCTGGTCCCTCACACACTGAGCCTCACATTCACACACACTTCAGCTGGGTCTGGATCACTGGACCCTGAGACTGGTTCCTCACACACTGAGCCTCACATTCACACATACATCAGCTGGGTCTGGATCACTGGACCCTGAGACTGGTCCCTCACACACTGAGCCTCACATTCACACACACTTCAGCTGGGTCTGGATCACTGGACCCTGAGACTGGTCCCTCACACACTGAGCCTCACATTCACACCACTTCAGCTGGGTCTGGATCACTGGACCCTGAGACTGCTCCCTCACACACTGAGCCTCACATCCACACACACTTCAACTGGGTCTGGATCACTGGACCCTGAGACTGGTCCCTCACACACTGAGCATCACATTCACACACACTTCAGCTGGGTCTGGATCACTGGACCCTGAGACTGTTCCTTCACACACTGAGCCTCACCTTCACACACACTTCAGCTGGGTCTGGATCACTGGACCCTGAGACTGGTCCCTCACACACTGAGCCTCACATTCACACACACTTCAGCTGGGTCTGGATCACTGGATCCTGAGACTGGTCCCTTACATACTGAGCATCACATTCACACACACTTCAGCTGGGTCTCGATCACTAGACCCTGAGACTGGTCCCTCACACACTGAGCCTCACATTCACACACACTTCAGCTGGGTCTCGATCACTGGACCCTGAGACTGGTCCCTCACACACTGAGCCTCACATTCACACACACTTCAGCTGGGTCTGGATCACTGGACACTGAGACTGCTTCCTCACACACTGAGCCTCACATTCACACACACTTCAGCTGGTTTTGGATCACTGGACCCTGAGGCTGGTCCCTCACACACTGAGCCTCACATTCACACACACTTCAGCTGGGTCTGGATCACTGGACCCTGAGGCTGATCCCTCACACACTGAGCCTCACATTCACACACACTTCAGCTGCGTCTGAATCACTAGACCCTGAGACTGGTCCCTCACACACTGAGCCTTACATTCACACACACTTCAGCTGGGTCTGGATCACTGGACCCTGAGACTGGTCCTTCACACACTGAGCCTCACATTCACACACACTTCAGCAGGGTCTGGATCACTGGACACTGAGACTGGTTCCTCACACACTGAGCCTCACATTCACACACACTTCAGCTTGGTCTGGATCACTGGACCCTGAGGCTGGTCCCTCACACACTGAGCCTCACATTCACACACACTTCAGCTGGGTCTGGATCACTGGACCCTGAGACTGGTTCCTCACACACTGAGCCTCACATTCACACATACTTCAGCTGGGTCTGGATCACTGGACCCTGAGACTGGTCCATCACACACTGAGCCTCACATTCACACACACTTCAGCTGGGTCTGGATCACTGGACCCTGAGACTGGTCCCTCACACACTGAGCCTCACATTCACACCACTTCAGCTGGGTCTGGATCACTGGACCCTGAGACTGCTCCCTCACACACTGAGCCTCACATCCACACACACTTCAACTGGGTCTGGATCACTGGACCCTGAGACTGGTCCCTCACACACTGAGCATCACATTCACACACACTTCAGCTGGGTCTGGATCACTGGACCCTGAGACTGGTCCCTCACACACTGAGCCTCAAAGTGACACACACTTCAGCTGGGTCTGGATCACTGGACCCTGAGACTGGTCCCTGACACACTGAGCCTCACATTCACACACACTTCAGCTGGGTCTCAATCACTAGACCCTGAGACTGCTCCCTCACACACTGAGCCTCACATTCACACACACTTCAGCTGGGTCTGGATCACTGGATCCTGAGGCTGGTCCCTCACACACTGAGCCAAACATTCACACACACTTCTGCTGGGTCTGGATCACTGGACCCTGAGGCTGGTCCCTCACACACTGAGCCTCACATTCACACAAACTTCAGCTGGATCTGGATCACTGGACTTTGAGACTGGTCCCTCACACACTGAGCCTCACATTCATACACACTTCAGCTGGGTCTGGATCACTGGACCCTGAGACTGGTCCCTCATACACTGAGCCTCACATCCACACACACTTCAGCTGGGTCTGGATCACTGGACCCTGAGACTGGTCCCTCATACACTGAGCCTCACATTCACACACACTTCAGCTGGGTCTGGATCACTGGACCCTGAGACTGGTCCCTCACACACTGAGCCTCACATTCACACACACTTCAGCTGGGTCTGGATCACTGGACCCTGAGACTGGTCCCTCACACACTGAGCCTCACATTCACACACACTTCAGCTGGGTCTGGATCACTGGACCCTGAGACTGGTCCCTCACACACTGAGCCTCACATTCACACACACTTCAGCGGGGTCTGGATCACTGGATTCTGAGGCTGGTCCCTCACACACTGAGCCTCACATTCACACACACTTCAGCTGGGTCTCGATCACTAGACCCTGAGACTGGTCCCTCACACACTGAGCCTCACATTCACACACACTTCAGCTGGGTCTCGATCACTGGACCCTGAGACTGGTCCCTCACACACTGAGCCTCACATTCACAAACACTTCAGCTGGGTCTGGATCACTGGACCCTGAGGCTGGTCCCTCACACACTGAGCCTCACATTCACACATACTTCAGCTGGGTCTGGATCCCTGGACCCTGAGACTGGTTCCTCACACACTGAGCCTCACATTCACACACAATTCAGCTGGGTCTGGATCACTGGACCCTGAGACTGGTCCCTCACACACTGAACCTCACATTCACACACACTTCAGCTGGGTCTGGATCACTGGACCCTGAGGCTGGTCCCTCACACACTGAGCCTCACATTCACACACACTTCAGCTGGGTCTGAATCACTAGACCCTGAGACTGGTCCCTCACACACTGAGCCTCACATTCACACACACTTCAGCTGGGTCTGGAACACTGGACCCTGAGACTGGTCCTTCACACACTGAGCCTCACATTCACACACACTTCAGCTAGGTCTGGATCACTGGATCCTGAGACTGGTCACTCACATAATGAGCATCACATTCACACACACTTCAGCTGGGTCTGGATCACTGGACCCTGAGACTGGTCCCTCACACACTGAGCCTCACATTCACACACACTTCAGCTGGGTCTGGATCACTGGACACTGAGACTGGTCCCTCACACACTGAGCCTCACATTCATACACACTTCAGCTGGGTCTGGATCACTGGACCCTGAGGCAGGTCCCTCACACACTGAGCCTCACATTCACACAAACTTCAGCAGGGTCTGGATCACTGGACCCTGAGACTGGTCCCTCACACACTGAGCCTCATATTCACACACACTTCAGCTGGGTCTCGATCACTGGACCCTGAGACTGGTCCCTCACACACTGAGCCTCACATTCACACACACTTCAGCTGGGTCTGGATCACTGGTCCCTGAGACTGGTCCCTCACACACAGCCTCACATTCACACACACTTCAGCTGGGTCTGGATCACTATTCCCTGAGACTGGTCCCTCACACACTGAGCCTCACATTCACACACACTTCAGCTGGGTCTGGATCACTGGACCCTGAGACTGGTCCCTCACACACTGAGCCTCACATTCACACACACTTCAGCTGGGTCTGGATCACTGGACACTGAGACTGGTCCCTCACACACTGAGCCTCACATTCACACACACTTCAGCTGGGTCTGGATCACTGGACCCTGAGACTGTTCCTTCACACACTGAGCCTCACCTTCACACACACTTCAGCTGGGTCTGGATCACTGGACCCTGAGACTGGTCCCTCACATACTGAGCCTCACATTCACACACACTTCAGCTGGGTCTCGATCACTAGACCCTGAGACTGGTCCCTCACACACTGAGCCTCATATTCACACACACTTCAGCTGGGTCTCGATCACTGGACCCTGAGACTGGTCCCTCACACACTGAGCCTCATATTCACACACACTTCAGCTGGGTCTGGATCACTGGACACTGAGACTGGTCCCTCACACACTGAGCCTCACATTCACACACACTTCAGCTGGGTCTGGATCACTGGACCCTGAGACTGTTCCTTCACACACTGAGCCTCACCTTCACACACACTTCAGCTGGGTCTGGATCACTGGACCCTGAGACTGGTCCCTCACACACTGAGCCTCACATTCACACACACTTCAGCTGGGTCTGGATCACTGGATCCTGAGACTGGTCCCTTACATACTGAGCATCACATTCACACACACTTCAGCTGGGTCTCGATCACTAGACCCTGAGACTGGTCCCTCACACACTGAGCCTCACATTCACACACACTTCAGCTGGGTCTCGATCACTGGACCCTGAGACTGGTCCCTCACACACTGAGCCTCACATTCACACACACATCAGCTGGGTCTGGATCACTGGACACTGAGACTGCTTCCTCACACACTGAGCCTCACATTCACACACACTTCAGCTGGTTTTGGATCACTGGACCCTGAGGCTGGTCCCTCACACACTGAGCCTCACATTCACACACACTTCAGCTGGGTCTGGATCACTGGACCCTGAGGCTGATCCCTCACACACTGAGCCTCACATTCACACACACTTCAGCTGGGTCTGAATCACTAGACCCTGAGACTGGTGCCTCACACACTGAGCCTTACATTCACACACACTTCAGCTGGGTCTGGATCACTGGACCCTGAGACTGGTCCTTCACACACTGAGCCTCACATTCACACACACTTCAGCAGGGTCTGGATCACTGGACACTGAGACTGGTTCCTCACACACTGAGCCTCACATTCACACACACTTCAGCTTGGTCTGGATCACTGGACCCTGAGGCTGGTCCCTCACACACTGAGCCTCACATTCACACACACTTCAGCTGGGTCTGGATCACTGGACCCTGAGACTGGTTCCTCACACACTGAGCCTCACATTCACACATACTTCAGCTGGGTCTGGATCACTGGACCCTGAGACTGGTCCCTCACACACTGAGCCTCACATTCACACACACTTCAGCTGGGTCTGGATCACTGGACCCTGAGACTGGTCCCTCACACACTGAGCCTCACATTCACACCACTTCAGCTGGGTCTGGATCACTGGACCCTGAGACTGGTCCCTCATACACTGAGCCTCACATTCACACACACTTCAGCTGGGTCTGGATCACTGGACCCTGAGACTGGTCCCTCACACACTGAGCCTCACATTCACACACACTTCAGCTGGGTCTGGATCACTGGACCCTGAGACTGGTCCCTCACACACTGAGCCTCACATTCACACACACTTCAGCTGGGTCTGGATCACTGGACCCTGAGACTGGTCCCTCACACACTGAGCCTCACATTCACACACACTTCAGCGGGGTCTGGATCACTGGATTCTGAGGCTGGTCCCTCACACACTGAGCCTCACATTCACACACACTTCAGCTGGGTCTCGATCACTAGACCCTGAGACTGGTCCCTCACACACTGAGCCTCACATTCACACACACTTCAGCTGGGTCTCGATCACTGGACCCTGAGACTGGTCCCTCACACACTGAGCCTCACATTCACAAACACTTCAGCTGGGTCTGGATCACTGGACCCTGAGGCTGGTCCCTCACACACTGAGCCTCACATTCACACATACTTCAGCTGGGTCTGGATCCCTGGACCCTGAGACTGGTTTCTCACACACTGAGCCTCACATTCACACACAATTCAGCTGGGTCTGGATCACTGGACCCTGAGACTGGTCCCTCACACACTGAACCTCACATTCACACACACTTCAGCTGGGTCTGGATCACTGGACCCTGAGGCTGGTCCCTCACACACTGAGCCTCACATTCACACACACTTCAGCTGGGTCTGAATCACTAGACCCTGAGACTGGTCCCTCACACACTGAGCCTCACATTCACACACACTTCAGCTGGGTCTGGAACACTGGACCCTGAGACTGGTCCTTCACACACTGAGCCTCACATTCACACACACTTCAGCTAGGTCTGGATCACTGGATCCTGAGACTGGTCACTCACATAATGAGCATCACATTCACACACACTTCAGCTGGGTCTGGATCACTGGACCCTGAGACTGGTCCCTCACACACTGAGCCTCACATTCACACACACTTCAGCTGGGTCTGGATCACTGGACACTGAGACTGGTCCCTCACACACTGAGCCTCACATTCACACACACTTCAGCTGGGTCTGGATCACTGGTCCCTGAGACTGGTCCCTCACACACAGCCTCACATTCACACACACTTCAGCTGGGTCTGGATCACTATTCCCTGAGACTGGTCCCTCACACACTGAGCCTCACATTCACACACACTTCAGCTGGGTCTGGATCACAGGACCCTGAGACTGGTCCCTCACACACTGAGCCTCACATTCACACACACTTCAGCTGGGTCTGGATCACTGGACACTGAGACTGGTCCCTCACACACTGAGCCTCACATTCACACACACTTCAGCTGGGTCTGGATCACTGGACCCTGAGACTGTTCCTTCACACACTGAGCCTCACCTTCACACACACTTCAGCTGGGTCTGGATCACTGGACCCTGAGACTGGTCCCTCACATACTGAGCCTCACATTCACACACACTTCAGCTGGGTCTGGATCACTGGATCCTGAGACTGGTCCCTTACATACTGAGCATCACATTCACACACACTTCAGCTGGGTCTCGATCACTAGACCCTGAGACTGGTCCCTCACACACTGAGCCTCATATTCACACACACTTCAGCTGGGTCTCGATCACTGGACCCTGAGACTGGTCCCTCACACACTGAGCCTCATATTCACACACACTTCAGCTGGGTCTGGATCACTGGACACTGAGACTGGTCCCTCACACACTGAGCCTCACATTCACACACACTTCAGCTGGGTCTGGATCACTGGACCCTGAGACTGTTCCTTCACACACTGAGCCTCACCTTCACACACACTTCAGCTGGGTCTGGATCACTGGACCCTGAGACTGGTCCCTCACACACTGAGCCTCACATTCACACACACTTCAGCTGGGTCTGGATCACTGGATCCTGAGACTGGTCCCTTACATACTGAGCATCACATTCACACACACTTCAGCTGGGTCTCGATCACTAGACCCTGAGACTGGTCCCTCACACACTGAGCCTCACATTCACACACACTTCAGCTGGGTCTCGATCACTGGACCCTGAGACTGGTCCCTCACACACTGAGCCTCACATTCACACACACTTCAGCTGGGTCTGGATCACTGGACACTGAGACTGCTTCCTCACACACTGAGCCTCACATTCACACACACTTCAGCTGGTTTTGGATCACTGGACCCTGAGGCTGGTCCCTCACACACTGAGCCTCACATTCACACACACTTCAGCTGGGTCTGGATCACTGGACCCTGAGGCTGATCCCTCACACACTGAGCCTCACATTCACACACACTTCAGCTGGGTCTGAATCACTAGACCCTGAGACTGGTGCCTCACACACTGAGCCTTACATTCACACACACTTCAGCTGGGTCTGGATCATAGGACCCTGAGACTGGTCCTTCACACACTGAGCCTCACATTCACACACACTTCAGCAGGGTCTGGATCACTGGACACTGAGACTGGTTCCTCACACACTGAGCCTCACATTCACACACACTTCAGCTTGGTCTGGATCACTGGACCCTGAGGCTGGTCCCTCACACACTGAGCCTCACATTCACACACACTTCAGCTGGGTCTGGATCACTGGACCCTGAGACTGGTTCCTCACACACTGAGCCTCACATTCACACATACTTCAGCTGGGTCTGGATCACTGGACCCTGAGACTGGTCCCTCACACACTGAGCCTCACATTCACACACACTTCAGCTGGGTCTGGATCACTGGACCCTGAGACTGGTCCCTCACACACTGAGCCTCACATTCACACCACTTCAGCTGGGTCTGGATCACTGGACCCTGAGACTGCTCCCTCACACACTGAGCCTCACATCCACACACACTTCAACTGGGTCTGGATCACTGGACCCTGAGACTGGTCCCTCACACACTGAGCATCACATTCACACACACTTCAGCTGGGTCTGGATCACTGGACCCTGAGACTGGTCCCTCACACACTGAGCCTCAAATTGACACACACTTCAGCTGGGTCTGGATCACTGGACCCTGAGACTGGTCCCTGACACACTGAGCCTCACATTCACACACACTTCAGCTGGGTCTCAATCACTAGACCCTGAGACTGCTCCCTCACACACTGAGCCTTACATTCACACACACTTCAGCTGGGTCTGGATCACTGGATCCTGAGGCTGGTCCCTCACACACTGAGCCAAACATTCACACACACTTCTGCTGGGTCTGGATCACTGGACCCTGAGGCTGGTCCCTCACACACTGAGCCTCACATTCACACAAACTTCAGCTGGATCTGGATCACTGGACTTTGAGACTGGTCCCTCACACACTGAGCCTCACATTCATACACACTTCAGCTGGGTCTGGATCACTGGACCCTGAGCCTGGTCCCTCATACACTGAGCCTCACATCCACACACACTTCAGCTGGGTCTGGATCACTGGACCCTGAGACTGGTCCCTCATACACTGAGCCTCACATTCACACACACTTCAGCTGGGTCTGGATCACTGGACCCTGAGACTGGTCCCTCACACACTGAGCCTCACATTCACACACACTTCAGCTGGGTCTGGATCACTGGACCCTGAGACTGGTCCCTCACACACTGAGCCTCACATTCACACACACTTCAGCTGGGTCTGGATCACTGGACCCTGAGACTGGTCCCTCACACACTGAGCCTCACATTCACACACACTTCAGCGGGGTCTGGATCACTGGATTCTGAGGCTGGTCCCTCACACACTGAGCCTCACATTCACACTCACTTCAGCTGGGTCTCGATCACTAGACCCTGAGACTGGTCCCTCACACACTGAGCCTCACATTCACACACACTTCAGCTGGGTCTCGATCACTGGACCCTGAGACTGATCCCTCACACACTGAGCCTCACATTCACAAACACTTCAGCTGGGTCTGGATCACTGGACCCTGAGGCTGGTCCCTCACACACTGAGCCTCACATTCACACATACTTCAGCTGGGTCTGGATCCCTGGACCCTGAGACTGGTTCCTCACACACTGAGCCTCACATTCACACACAATTCAGCTGGGTCTGGATCACTGGACCCTGAAACTGGTCCCTCACACACTGAACCTCACATTCACACACACTTCAGCTGGGTCTGGATCACTGGACCCTGAGGCTGGTCCCTCACACACTGAGCCTCACATTCACACACACTTCAGCTGGGTCTGAATCACTAGACCCTGAGACTGGTCCCTCACACACTGAGCCTCACATTCACACACACTTCAGCTGGGTCTGGAACACTGGACCCTGAGACTGGTCCTTCACACACTGAGCCTCACATTCACACACACTTCAGCTAGGTCTGGATCACTGGATCCTGAGACTGGTCACTCACATAATGAGCATCACATTCACACACACTTCAGCTGGGGCTGGATCACTGGCCCCTGAGACTGGTCCCTCACACACTGAGCCTCACATTCACACACACTTCAGCTGGGTCTGGATCACTGGACACTGAGACTGGTCCCTCACACACTGAGCCTCACATTCACACAAACTTCAGAAGGGTCTGGATCACTGGACCCTGAGACTGGTCCCTCACACACTGAGCCTCATATTCACACACACTTCAGCTGGGTCTCGATCACTGGACCCTGAGACTGGTCCCTCACACACTGAGCCTCATATTCACACACACTTCAGCTGGGTCTGGATCACTGGACACTGAGACTGGTCCCTCACACACTGAGCCTCACATTCACACACACTTCAGCTGGGTCTGGATCACTGGACCCTGAGACTGTTCCTTCACACACTGAGCCTCACCTTCACACACACTTCAGCTGGGTCTGGATCACTGGACCCTGAGACTGGTCCCTCACACACTGAGCCTCACATTCACACACACTTCAGCTGGGTCTGGATCACTGGATCCTGAGACTGGTCCCTTACATACTGAGCATCACATTCACACACACTTCAGCTGGGTCTCGATCACTAGACCCTGAGACTGGTCCCTCACACACTGAGCCTCACATTCACACACACTTCAGCTGGGTCTCGATCACTGGACCCTGAGACTGGTCCCTCACACACTGAGCCTCACATTCACACACACTTCAGCTGGGTCTGGATCACTGGACACTGAGACTGCTTCCTCACACACTGAGCCTCACATTCACACACACTTCAGCTGGTTTTGGATCACTGGACCCTGAGGCTGGTCCCTCACACACTGAGCCTCACATTCACACACACTTCAGCTGGGTCTGGATCACTGGACCCTGAGGCTGATCCCTCACACACTGAGCCTCACATTCACACACACTTAAGCTGGGTCTGAATCACTAGACCCTGAGACTGGTGCCTCACACACTGAGCCTTACATTCACACACACTTCAGCTGGGTCTGGATCACTGGACCCTGAGACTGGTCCTTCACACACTGAGCCTCACATTCACACACACTTCAGCAGGGTCTGGATCACTGGACACTGAGACTGGTTCCTCACACACTGAGCCTCACATTCACACACACTTCAGCTGGGTCTGGATCACTGGACCCTGAGACTGGTTCCTCACACACTGAGCCTCACATTCACACATACTTCAGCTGGGTCTGGATCACTGGACCCTGAGACTGGTCCCTCACACACTGAGCCTCACATTCACACACACTTCAGCTGGGTCTGGATCACTGGACCCTGAGACTGGTCCCTCACACACTGAGCCTCACATTCACACCACTTCAGCTGGGTCTGGATCACTGGACCCTGAGACTGCTCCCTCACACACTGAGCCTCACATCCACACACACTTCAACTGGGTCTGGATCACTGGACCCTGAGACTGGTCCCTCACACACTGAGCATCACATTCACACACACTTCAGCTGGGTCTGGATCACTGGACCCTGAGACTGGTCCCTCACACACTGAGCCTCAAATTGACACACACTTCAGCTGGGTCTGGATCACTGGACCCTGAGACTGGTCCCTGACACACTGAGCCTCACATTCACACACACTTCAGCTGGGTCTCAATCACTAGACCCTGAGACTGCTCCCTCACACACTGAGCCTCACATTCACACACACTTCAGCTGGGTCTGGATCACTGGATCCTGAGGCTGGTCCCTCACACACTGAGCCAAACATTCACACACACTTCTGCTGGGTCTGGATCACTGGACCCTGAGGCTGGTCCCTCACACACTGAGCCTCACATTCACACAAACTTCAGCTGGATCTGGATCACTGGACTTTGAGACTGGTCCCTCACACACTGAGCCTCACATTCATACACACTTCAGCTGGGTCTGGATCACTGGACCCTGAGACTGGTCCCTCATACACTGAGCCTCACATCCACACACACTTCAGCTGGGTCTGGATCACTGGACCCTGAGACTGGTCCCTCATACACTGAGCCTCACATTCACACACACTTCAGCTGGGTCTGGATCACTGGACCCTGAGACTGGTCCCTCACACACTGAGCCTCACATTCACACACACTTCAGCTGGGTCTGGATCACTGGACCCTGAGACTGGTCCCTCACACACTGAGCCTCACATTCACACACACTTCAGCTGGGTCTGGATCACTGGACCCTGAGACTGGTCCCTCACACACTGAGCCTCACATTCACACACACTTCAGCGGGGTCTGGATCACTGGATTCTGAGGCTGGTCCCTCACACACTGAGCCTCACATTCACACACACTTCAGCTGGGTCTCGATCACTAGACCCTGAGACTGGTCCCTCACACACTGAGCCTCACATTCACACACACTTCAGCTGGGTCTCGATCACTGGACCCTGAGACTGGTCCCTCACACACTGAGCCTCACATTCACAAACACTTCAGCTGGGTCTGGATCACTGGACCCTGAGGCTGGTCCCTCACACACTGAGCCTCACATTCACACATACTTCAGCTGGGTCTGGATCCCTGGACCCTGAGACTGGTTCCTCACACACTGAGCCTCACATTCACACACAATTCAGCTGGGTCTGGATCACTGGACCCTGAGACTGGTCCCTCACACACTGAACCTCACATTCACACACACTTCAGCTGGGTCTGGATCACTGGACCCTGAGGCTGGTCCCTCACACACTGAGCCTCACATTCACACACACTTCAGCTGGGTCTGAATCACTAGACCCTGAGACTGGTCCCTCACACACTGAGCCTCACATTCACACACACTTCAGCTGGGTCTGGAACACTGGACCCTGAGACTGGTCCTTCACACACTGAGCCTCACATTCACACACACTTCAGCTAGGTCTGGATCACTGGATCCTGAGACTGGTCACTCACATAATGAGCATCACATTCACACACACTTCAGCTGGGTCTGGATCACTGGACCCTGAGACTGGTCCCTCACACACTGAGCCTCACATTCACACACACTTCAGCTGGGTCTGGATCACTGGACACTGAGACTGGTCCCTCACACACTGAGCCTCACATTCACACACACTTCAGCTGGGTCTGGATCACTGGACCCTGAGGCAGGTCCCTCACACACTGAGCCTCACATTCACACAAACTTCAGAAGGGTCTGGATCACTGGACCCTGAGACTGGTCCCTCACACACTGAGCCTCATATTCACACACACTTCAGCTGGGTCTCGATCACTGGACCCTGAGACTGGTCCCTCACACACTGAGCCTCATATTCACACACACTTCAGCTGGGTCTGGATCACTGGACACTGAGACTGGTCCCTCACACACTGAGCCTCACATTCACACACACTTCAGCTGGGTCTGGATCACTGGACCCTGAGACTGTTCCTTCACACACTGAGCCTCACCTTCACACACACTTCAGCTGGGTCTGGATCACTGGACCCTGAGACTGGTCCCTCACACACTGAGCCTCACATTCACACACACTTCAGCTGGGTCTGGATCACTGGATCCTGAGACTGGTCCCTTACATACTGAGCATCACATTCACACACACTTCAGCTGGGTCTCGATCACTAGACCCTGAGACTGGTCCCTCACACACTGAGCCTCACATTCACACACACTTCAGCTGGGTCTCGATCACTGGACCCTGAGACTGGTCCCTCACACACTGAGCCTCACATTCACACACACTTCAGCTGGGTCTGGATCACTGGACACTGAGACTGCTTCCTCACACACTGAGCCTCACATTCACACACACTTCAGCTGGTTTTGGATCACTGGACCCTGAGGCTGGTCCCTCACACACTGAGCCTCACATTCACACACACTTCAGCGGGGTCTGGATCACTGGATTCTGAGGCTGGTCCCTCACACACTGAGCCTCACATTCACACACACTTCAGCTGGGTCTGGATCACTGGATCCTGAGACTGGTCCCTCACACACTGAGCCTCACATTCACACACACTTCAGCTGATTCTGGATCATTGGACCCTGAGACTGGTCCCTCACACACTGAGCCTCACATTCACACACACTTCAGCTGGGTCTGGATCACTGGACACTGAGACTGGTCCCTCACACACTGAGCCTCACATTCACACACACTTTAGCTGGGTCTGGATCACTGGACCTTGAGACTGGTCCCTCACACACTGAGCCTCACATTCAAACACACTTCAGCTGGGTCTGGATCACTGGACCCTGAGGCTGGTCACTCACACACTGAGCCTCACATTCACACACACTTCAGCTGGATCTGGATCACTGGACCATGAGACTGGTCCCTCACACACTGAGCCTCACATTCACACACACTCTTCAGCTGGGTCTGGATCACTGGACCCTGAGACTGGTCCCTCACACACTGAGCATCACATTCACACACACTTCAGCTGGGTCTGGATCACTGGACCCTGAGACTGGTCCCTCACACACTGAGCCTCACATTCACACAAACTTCAGCTGGGTCTGGATCACTGGACCCTGAGGCTGGTCCCTCACACACTGAGCCTCACATTCACACACACTTCAGCTGGGTCTGGATCACTGGACCCTGAGACTGGTTCCTCACACACTGAGCCTCACATTCACACACACTTCAGCTGGGTCTGGATCACTAGACCGTGAGACTGGTCCATCACACACTGAGCCTCACATTCACACACTCTTCAGCTGGGTCTGGATCACTGGACCCTGAGACTGGTCCCTCACACAATGAGCCTCACATTCACACACACTTCAGCTGGTCTGGATCACTGGACCCTGAGGCTGGTCCCTCACACACTGAGCCTCACATTCACATGCACTTCAGCTGCGTCTGGATCACTGGACCCTGAGACTGGTCCCTCACAAACTGAGCCTCACATTCACACACACTTCAGCTGGGTCTGGATCACTGGATCCTGAGACTGGTCCCTCACACACTGAGCCTCACATTCACACACACTTCAGCTGGGTCTGGATCACTGGATCCTGAGACTGGTCCCTCACACACTGAGCCTCACATTCACACACACTTCAGCTGGGTCTGGATCACTGGACCCTGAGACTGGTCCCTCACAAACTGAGCCTCACATTCACACACACTTCAGCTGGGTCTGGATCACTGGACCCTGAGGCTGGTCCCTCACACTCTGAGCCTCACATTCACACACACTTCAGCTGGGTCTGTATCACTGGATCCTGAGACTGGTCCCTCACACACTGAGCCTCACATTCACACATACTTCAGCTGGGTCTGGTTCACTGGACCCTGAGACTGGTCCCTCACACACTGAGCCTCACATTCACACACACTTCAGCTGGGTCTGGATCACTGGACCCTGAGACTGGTCCCTCACACACTGAGCCTCACATTCACACACACTTCAGCTGGGTCTGGATCACTGGACCCTGAGACTGGTCCCTCACACACTGAGCCTCACATTCACACACACTTCAGCTGGGTCTGGATCACTGGATCCTGAGACTGGTCCCTCACACACTGAGCCTCACATTCACACACACTTCAGCTGGGTCTGGATCACTGGACCCTGAGACTGGTCCCTCACACACTGAGCCTCACATTCACACACACTTCAGCTGGGTCTGGATCACTGGACACTGAGACTGGTCCCTCACACACTGAGCCTCACATTCACACACACTTTAGCTGGGTCTGGATCACTGGACCTTGAGACTGGTCCCTCACACACTGAGCCTCACATTCAAACACACTTCAGCTGGGTCTGGATCACTGGACCCTGAGGCTGGTCACTCACACACTGAGCCTCACATTCACACACACTTCAGCTGGATCTGGATCACTGGACCATGAGACTGGTCCCTCACACACTGAGCCTCACATTCACACACACTCTTCAGCTGGGTCTGGATCACTGGACCCTGAGACTGGTCCCTCACACACTGAGCATCACATTCACACACACTTCAGCTGGGTCTGGATCACTGGACCCTGAGACTGGTCCCTCACACACTGAGCCTCACATTCACACAAACTTCAGCTGGGTCTGGATCACTGGACCCTGAGGCTGGTCCCTCACACACTGAGCCTCACATTCACACACACTTCAGCTGGGTCTGGATCACTGGACCCTGAGACTGGTTCCTCACACACTGAGCCTCACATTCACACACACTTCAGCTGGGTCTGGATCACTAGACCGTGAGACTGGTCCATCACACACTGAGCCTCACATTCACACACTCTTCAACTGGGTCTGGATCACTGGACCCTGAAGCTGGTCCCTCACACACTGAGCCTCACATTCACACACACTTCAGCTGGGTCTGGATCACTGGACCCTGAGGCTGGTCCCTCACACACTGAGCATCACATTCACACACACTTCAGCTGGGTCTGGATCACTGGACCCTGAGACTGGTCCCTCACACACTGAGCCTCACATTCACACACACTTCAGCTGGG
This sequence comes from Pristiophorus japonicus, assembly GCF_044704955.1. Lineage (NCBI taxonomy): Eukaryota > Metazoa > Chordata > Chondrichthyes > Pristiophoridae > Pristiophorus > Pristiophorus japonicus. The sequence goes on along the minus strand of NW_027254707.1, from coordinate 2,927,697 downwards.
TCTGGATCACTGGACCCTGAGACTGGTCTATCACACACTGAGCCTCACATTCACACACACTTCAGCTGGGTCTGGATCACTGGACCCTGAGACTGGTCCCTCACACACTAAGCCTCACATTCACACAAACTTCAACTGGGTCTGGATCACTGGACCCTGAGACTGGTCCCTCACACACTGAGCCACACAGTCACACACACTTCAGCTGGGTCTGGATCACTGGACCCTGAGACTGGTCCGTCACACACTGAGCCTCACATTCACACACACTTCAGCTGGGTCTGGATCACTGGACCCTGAGACTGGTTCCTCACAGACTGAGCCTCACATTCACACACACTTCAGCTGGGTCCGGATCACTGGACCCTGAGACTGGTCCCTCACACACTGAGCCTCACATTCACACACACTTCAGCTGGGTCTGGATCACTGGACCCTGAGGCTGGTCCCTCACACACTGAGCCTCACATTCACACACACTTCAGATGGGTCTGGATCACTGGACCCTGAGGCTGGTCCCTCACACACTGAGCATCACATTCACACACACTTCAGCTGGGTCTGGATCACTGGACCCTGAGACTGGTCCCTCACACACTGAGCCACACATTCACACACACTTCAGCTGGGTCTGGATCACTGGACCCTGAGACTGGTCCCTCACACACTGAGCCTCACATTCACACACACTTCAGCTGGGTCTGGATCACTGGACCCTGAGCCTGGTCCCTCACACACTGAGCCTCACATTCACACACACTTCAGCTGGGTCTGGATCACTGGATCCTGAGACTGGTCCCTCACACACTGAGCCTCACATTCACACACACTTCAGCTGGGTCTGGATCACTGGACCCTGAGACTGGTCCCTCACACACTGAGCCTCACATTCACACACACTTCAGCTGGGTCTGGATCACTGGACCCTGAGACTGGTCCCTCACACACTGAGCCTCACATTCACACACACTTCAGCTGGGTCTGGATCACTGGATCCTGAGACTGGTCCCTCACACACTGAGCCTCACATTCACACACACTTCAGCTGGGTCTGGATCACTGGACCCTGAGACTGGTCCCTCACACACTGAGCCTCACATTCACACACACTTCAGCTGGGTCTGGATCACTGGACACTGAGACTGGTCCCTCACACACTGAGCCTCACATTCACACACACTTTAGCTGGGTCTGGATCACTGGACCTTGAGACTGGTCCCTCACACACTGAGCCTCACATTCAAACACACTTCAGCTGGGTCTGGATCACTGGACCCTGAGGCTGGTCACTCACACACTGAGCCTCACATTCACACACACTTCAGCTGGATCTGGATCACTGGACCATGAGACTGGTCCCTCACACACTGAGCCTCACATTCACACACACTCTTCAGCTGGGTCTGGATCACTGGACCCTGAGACTGGTCCCTCACACACTGAGCATCACATTCACACAAACTTCAGCTGGGTCTGGATCACTGGACCCTGAGACTGGTCCCTCACACACTGAGCCTCACATTCACACAAACTTCAGCTGGGTCTGGATCACTGGACCCTGAGGCTGGTCCCTCACACACTGAGCCTCACATTCACACACACTTCAGCTGGGTCTGGATCACTGGACCCTGAGACTGGTTCCTCACACACTGAGCCTCACATTCACACACACTTCAGCTGGGTCTGGATCACTAGACCGTGAGACTGGTCCATCACACACTGAGCCTCACATTCACACACTCTTCAGCTGGGTCTGGATCACTGGACCCTGAGACTGGTCCCTCACACAATGAGCCTCACATTCACACACACTTCAGCTGGGTCTGGATCACTGGACCCTGAGGCTGGTCCCTCACACACTGAGCCTCACATTCACATGCACTTCAGCTGCGTCTGGATCACTGGACCCTGAGACTGGTCCCTCACAAACTGAGCCTCACATTCACACACACTTCAGCTGGGTCTGGATCACTGGACCCTGAGGCTGGTCCCTCACACACTGAGCCTCACATTCACACACACTTCAGCGGGGTCTGGATCACTGGATCCTGAGACTGGTCCCTCACACACTGAGCCTCACATTCACACACACTTCAGCTGGGTCTGGATCACTGGACCCTGAGACTGGTCCCTCACAAACTGAGCCTCACATTCACACACACTTCAGCTGGGTCTGGATCACTGGACCCTGAGACTGGTCCCTCACACACTGAGCCTCACATTCACACACACTTCAGCTGGGTCTGGATCACTGGACCCTGAGACTGGTCCCTCACACACTGAGCCTCACATTCACACACACTTCAGCTGGGTCTGGATCACTGGATCCTGAGACTGGTCCCTCACACACTGAGCCTCACATTCACACACACTTCAGCTGGGTCTGGATCACTGGACCCTGAGACTGGTCCCTCACACACTGAGCCTCACATTCACACACACTTCAGCTGGGTCTGGATCACTGGACACTGAGACTGGTCCCTCACACACTGAGCCTCACATTCACACACACTTTAGCTGGGTCTGGATCACTGGACCTTGAGACTGGTCCCTCACACACTGAGCCTCACATTCAAACACACTTCAGCTGGGTCTGGATCACTGGACCCTGAGGCTGGTCACTCACACACTGAGCCTCACATTCACACACACTTCAGCTGGATCTGGATCACTGGACCATGAGACTGGTCCCTCACACACTGAGCCTCACATTCACACACACTCTTCAGCTGGGTCTGGATCACTGGACCCTGAGACTGGTCCCTCACACACTGAGCATCACATTCACACACACTTCAGCTGGGTCTGGATCACTGGACCCTGAGACTGGTCCCTCACACACTGAGCCTCACATTCACACAAACTTCAGCTGGGTCTGGATCACTGGACCCTGAGGCTGGTCCCTCACACACTGAGCCTCACATTCACACACACTTCAGCTGGGTCTGGATCACTGGACCCTGAGACTGGTTCCTCACACACTGAGCCTCACATTCACACACACTTCAGCTGGGTCTGGATCACTAGACCGTGAGACTGGTCCATCACACACTGAGCCTCACATTCACACACTCTTCAGCTGGGTCTGGATCACTGGACCCTGAGACTGGTCCCTCACACAATGAGCCTCACATTCACACACACTTCAGCTGGGTCTGGATCACTGGACCCTGAGGCTGGTCCCTCACACACTGAGCCTCACATTCACATGCACTTCAGCTGCGTCTGGATCACTGGACCCTGAGACTGGTCCCTCACAAACTGAGCCTCACATTCACACACACTTCAGCTGGGTCTGGATCACTGGACCCTGAGGCTGGTCCCTCACACACTGAGCCTCACATTCACACACACTTCAGCGGGGTCTGGATCACTGGATCCTGAGACTGGTCCCTCACACACTGAGCCTCACATTCACACACACTTCAGCTGGGTCTGGATCACTGGACCCTGAGACTGGTCCCTCACACACTGAGCCTCACATTCACACACACTTCAGCTGGGTCTGGATCACTGGACCCTGAGACTGGTCCCTCAAAAACTGAGCCTCACATTCACACACACTTCAGCTGGGTCTGGATCACTGGACCCTGAGGCTGGTCCCTCACACACTGAGCCTCACATTCACACACACTTCAGCTGGGTCTGTATCACTGGATCCTGAGACTGGTCCCTCACACACTGAGCCTCACATTCACACATACTTCAGCTGGGTCTGGTTCACTGGACCCTGAGACTGGTCCCTCACACACTGAGCCTCACATTCACACACACTTCAGCTGGGTCTGGATCACTGGACCCTGAGACTGGTCCCTCACACACTGAGCCTCACATTCACACACACTTCAGCTGGGTCTGGATCACTGGACCCTGAGACTGGTCCCTCACACACTGAGCCTTACATTCACACACACTTCAGCTGGGTCTGGATCACTGGATCCTGAGACTGGTCCCTCACACACTGAGCCTCACATTCACACACACTTCAGCTGGGTCTGGATCACTGGACCCTGAGACTGGTCCCTCACACACTGAGCCTCACATTCACACACACTTCAGCTGGGTCTGGATCACTGGACACTGAGACTGGTCCCTCACACACTGAGCCTCACATTCACACACACTTTTGCTGGGTCTGGATCACTGGACCTTGAGACTGGTCCCTCACACACTGAGCCTCACATTCAAACACACTTCAGCTGGGTCTGGATCACTGGACCCTGAGGCTGGTCACTCACACACTGAGCCTCACATTCACACACACTTCAGCTGGATCTGGATCACTGGACCATGAGACTGGTCCCTCACACACTGAGCCTCACATTCACACACACTCTTCAGCTGGGTCTGGATCACTGGACCCTGAGACTGGTCCCTCACACACTGAGCATCACATTCACACACACTTCAGCTGGGTCTGGATCACTGGACCCTGAGACTGGTCCCTCACACACTGAGCCTCACATTCACACAAACTTCAGCTGGGTCTGGATCACTGGACCCTGAGGCTGGTCCCTCACACACTGAGCCTCACATTCACACACACTTCAGCTGGGTCTGGATCACTGGACGCTGAGACTGGTTCCTCACACACTGAGCCTCACATTCACACACACTTCAGCTGGGTCTGGATCACTAGACCGTGAGACTGGTCCATCACACACTGAGCCTCACATTCACACACTCTTCAACTGGGTCTGGATCACTGGACCCTGAGACTGGTCCCTCACACAATGAGCCTCACATTCACACACACTTCAGCTGGGTCTGGATCACTGGACCCTGAGGCTGGTCCCTCACACACTGAGCCTCACATTCACACACACTTCAGCGGGGTCTGGATCACTGGATCCTGAGACTGGTCCCTCACACACTGAGCCTCACATTCACACACACTTCAGCTGGGTCTGGATCACTGGACCCTGAGACTGGTCCCTCACACACTGAGCCTCACATTCACACACACTTCAGCTGGGTCTGGATCACTGGACCCTGAGACTGGTCCCTCACAAACTGAGCCTCCCATTCACACACACTTCAGCTGGGTCTGGATCACTGGACCCTGAGGCTGGTCCCTCACACACTGAGCCTCACATTCACACACACTTCAGCTGGGTCTGGATCACTGGATCCTGAGACTGGTCCCTCACACACTGAGCCTCACATTCACACATACTTCAGCTGGGTCTGGTTCACTGGACCCTGAGACTGGTCCCTCACACACTGAGCCTCACATTCACACACACTTCAGCTGGGTCTGGATCACTGGACCCTGAGACTGGTCCCTCACACACTGAGCCTCACATTCACACACACTTCAGGTGGGTCTGGATCACTGGACCTGAGACTTGTCCATCACACACTGAGCCTCACATTCACACACACTTCAGCTGGGTCTGGATCACTGGACACTGAGACTGGTCCCTCACACACTGAGCCTCACATTCACACACACTTCAGCTGGGTCTGGATCACTGGACACTGAGACTGGTCCCTCACACACTGAGCCTCACATTCACACACACTTTAGCTGGGTCTGGATCACTGGACCTTGAGACTGGTCCCTCACACACTGAGCCTCACATTCACACACACTTCAGCTGGGTCTGGATCACTGGACCCTGAGACTGGTCCCTCACACACTGAGCCTCACATTCACACACACTTCAGCTGGGTCTGGATCACTGGACCCTGAGACTGGTCCCTCACACACTGAGCCTCACATTCACACACACTTCAGCTGGGTCTGGATCACTGGACCCTGAGACTGGTCCCTCACACACTGAGCCTCATATTCACACACACTCTTCAGCTGGGTCTGGATCACTGGACCCTGAGACTGGTCCCTCACACACTGAGCATCACATTCACACACACTTCAGCTGGGTCTGGATCACTGGACCCTGAGACTGGTCCCTCACACACTGAGCCTCACATTCACACACACTTCAGCTGGGTCTGGATCACTGGACACTGAGACTGGTCCCTCACACACTGAGCCTCACATTCACACACACTTTAGCTGCGTCTGGATCACTGGACCTTGAGAGTGGTCCCTCACACACTGAGCCTCACATTCAAACACACTTCAGCTGGGTCTGGATCACTGGACCCTGAGGCTGGTCACTCACACACTGAGCCTCACATTCACACACACTTCAGCTGGATCTGGATCACTGGACCATGAGATTGGTCCCTCACACACTGAGCCTCACATTCACACACACTCTTCAGCTGGGTCTGGATCACTGGACCCTGAGACTGGTCCCTCACACACTGAGCATCACATTCACACACACTTCAGCTGGGTCTGGATCACTGGACCCTGAGACTGGTCCCTCACACACTGAGCCTCACATTCACACAAACTTCAGCTGGGTCTGGATCACTGGACCCTGAGGCTGGTCCCTCACACACTGAGCCTCACATTCACACACACTTCAGCTGGGTCTGGATCACTGGACCCTGAGACTGGTTCCTCACACACTGAGCCTCACATTCACACACACTTCAGCTGGGTCTGGATCACTAGACCGTGAGACTGGTCCATCACACACTGAGCCTCACATTCACACACTCTTCAACTGGGTCTGGATCACTGGACCCTGAGACTGGTCCCTCACACAATGAGCCTCACATTCACACACACTTCAGCTGGGTCTGGATCACTGGACCCTGAGGCTGGTCCCTCACACACTGAGCCTCACATTCACACACACTTCAGCGGGGTCTGGATCACTGGATCCTGAGACTGGTCCCTCACACACTGAGCCTCACATTCACACACACTTCAGCTGGGTCTGGATCACTGGACCCTGAGACTGGTCCCTCACACACTGAGCCTCACATTCACACACACTTCAGCTGGGTCTGGATCACTGGACCCTGAGACTGGTCCCTCACAAACTGAGCCTCCCATTCACACACACTTCAGCTGGGTCTGGATCACTGGACCCTGAGGCTGGTCCCTCACACACTGAGCCTCACATTCACACACACTTCAGCTGGGTCTGGATCACTGGATCCTGAGACTGGTCCCTCACACACTGAGCCTCACATTCACACATACTTCAGCTGGGTCTGGTTCACTGGACCCTGAGACTGGTCCCTCACACACTGAGCCTCACATTCACACACACTTCAGCTGGGTCTGGATCACTGGACCCTGAGACTGGTCCCTCACACACTGAGCCTCACATTCACACACACTTCAGGTGGGTCTGGATCACTGGACCTGAGACTTGTCCATCACACACTGAGCCTCACATTCACACACACTTCAGCTGGGTCTGGATCACTGGACACTGAGACTGGTCCCTCACACACTGAGCCTCACATTCACACACACTTCAGCTGGGTCTGGATCACTGGACACTGAGACTGGTCCCTCACACACTGAGCCTCACATTCACACACACTTTAGCTGGGTCTGGATCACTGGACCTTGAGACTGGTCCCTCACACACTGAGCCTCACATTCACACACACTTCAGCTGGGTCTGGATCACTGGACCCTGAGGCTGGTCACTCACACACTGAGCCTCACATTCACACACACTTCAGCTGGATCTGGATCACTGGACCCTGAGACTGGTCCCTCACACACTGAGCCTCACATTCACACACACTTCAGCTGGGTCTGGATCACTGGACCCTGAGACTGGTCTCTCACACACTGAGCCTCACATTCACACACACTTCAGCTGGGTCTGGATCACTGGATTCAGAGACTGGTCCCTCACACACACAGCCTCACATTCACACACACTTCAGCTGGGTTTGGATCACTGGACCCTGAGACTGGTCCCTCACACACTGAGCCTCACATTCACACACACTTCAGCTGGGTCTGGATCACTGGACCCTGAGACTGGTTCCTCACACACTGAGCCTCACATTCACACACACTTCAGCTGGGTCTGGATCACTAGACCGTGAGACTGGTCCATCACACACTGAGCCTCACATTCACACACTCTTCAACTGGGTCTGGATCACTGGACCCTGAGACTGGTCCCTCACACAATGAGCCTCACATTCACACACACTTCAGCTGGGTCTGGATCACTGGACCCTGAGGCTGGTCCCTCACACACTGAGCCTCACATTCACACACACTTCAGCGGGGTCTGGATCACTGGATCCTGAGACTGGTCCCTCACACACTGAGCCTCACATTCACACACACTTCAGCTGGGTCTGGATCACTGGACCCTGAGACTGGTCCCTCACACACTGAGCCTCACATTCACACACACTTCAGCTGGGTCTGGATCACTGGACCCTGAGACTGGTCCCTCACAAACTGAGCCTCCCATTCACACACACTTCAGCTGGGTCTGGATCACTGGACCCTGAGGCTGGTCCCTCACACACTGAGCCTCACATTCACACACACTTCAGCTGGGTCTGGATCACTGGATCCTGAGACTGGTCCCTCACACACTGAGCCTCACATTCACACATACTTCAGCTGGGTCTGGTTCACTGGACCCTGAGACTGGTCCCTCACACACTGAGCCTCACATTCACACACACTTCAGCTGGGTCTGGATCACTGGACCCTGAGACTGGTCCCTCACACACTGAGCCTCACATTCACACACACTTCAGGTGGGTCTGGATCACTGGACCTGAGACTTGTCCATCACACACTGAGCCTCACATTCACACACACTTCAGCTGGGTCTGGATCACTGGACACTGAGACTGGTCCCTCACACACTGAGCCTCACATTCACACACACTTCAGCTGGGTCTGGATCACTGGACACTGAGACTGGTCCCTCACACACTGAGCCTCACATTCACACACACTTTAGCTGGGTCTGGATCACTGGACCTTGAGACTGGTCCCTCACACACTGAGCCTCACATTCACACACACTTCAGCTGGGTCTGGATCACTGGACCCTGAGGCTGGTCACTCACACACTGAGCCTCACATTCACACACACTTCAGCTGGATCTGGATCACTGGACCCTGAGACTGGTCCCTCACACACTGAGCCTCACATTCACACACACTTCAGCTGGGTCTGGATCACTGGACCCTGAGACTGGTCTCTCACACACTGAGCCTCACATTCACACACACTTCAGCTGGGTCTGGATCACTGGATTCAGAGACTGGTCCCTCACACACACAGCCTCACATTCACACACACTTCAGCTGGGTTTGGATCACTGGACCCTGAGACTGGTCCCTCACACACTGAGCCTCACATTCACACACACTTCAGCTGGGTCTGGATCACTGGACCCTGAGACTGGTCCCTCACACACTGAGCCTCACATTCACACACACTTCAGCTGGGTCTGGATCACTGGACCCTGAGACTGGTCCCTCACACACTGAGCCTCACATTCACACACACTCTTCAGCTGGGTCTGGATCACTGGACCCTGAGACTGGTCCCTCACACACTGAGCATCACATTCACACACACTTCAGCTGGGTCTGGATCACTGGACCCTGAGACTGGTCCCTCACACACTGAGCCTCACATTCACACACACTTCAGCTGGGTCTGGATCACTGGACCCTGAGGCTGGTCCCTCACACACTGAGCCTCACATTCACACACACTTCAGCTGGGTCTGGATCACTGGACCCTGAGACTGGTTCCTCACACATCGAGCCTCACATTCACACACACTTCAGCTGTGTCTAGATCACTGGACCCTGAGACTGGTCCCTCACACACTGAGCCTCACATTCACACACACTTCAGCTGGGTCTGGATCACTGGACCCTGAGACTGGTCCCTCACACACTGAGCCTCACATTCACACACACTCTTCAGCTGGGTCTGGATCACTGGACCCTGAGACTGGTCCCTCACACACTGAGCATCACATTCACACACACTTCAGCTGGGTCTGGATCACTGGACCCTGAGACTGGTCCCTCACACACTGAGCCTCACATTCACACAAACTTCAGCTGGGTCTGGATCACTGGACCCTGAGGCTGGTCCCTCACACACTGAGCCTCACATTCACACACACTTCAGCTGGGTCTGGATCACTGGACCCTGAGACTGGTTCCTCACACACTGAGCCTCACATTCACACACACTTCAGCTGGGTCTGGATCACTAGACCGTGAGACTGGTCCATCACACACTGAGCCTCACATTCACACACTCTTCAGCTGGGTCTGGATCACTGGACCCTGAGACTGGTCCCTCACACAATGAGCCTCAGATTCACACACACTTCAGCTGGGTCTGGATCACTGGACCCTGAGGCTGGTCCTTCATACACTGACCCTCACATTCACACACACTTCAGCTGGGTCTGGATCACTGGACCCTGAGACTGGTCCCTCACACACTGAGCATCACATTCACACACACTTCAGCTGGGTCTGGATCACTGGACCCTGAGACTGGTCCCTCACACACTGAGCCTCACATTCACACACACTTCAGCTGGGTCTGGATCACTGGACCCTGAGACTGGTCCCTCACACACTGAGCCTCACATTCACACACACTTCAGCTGGGTCTGGATCACTGGACACTGAGACTGGTCCCTCACACACTGAGCCTCACATTCACACACACTTTAGCTGCGTCTGGATCACTGGACCTTGAGAGTGGTCCCTCACACACTGAGCCTCACATTCAAACACACTTCAGCTGGGTCTGGATCACTGGACCCTGAGGCTGGTCACTCACACACTGAGCCTCACATTCACACACACTTCAGCTGGATCTGGATCACTGGACCATGAGACTGGTCCCTCACACACTGAGCCTCACATTCACACACACTCTTCAGCTGGGTCTGGATCACTGGACCCTGAGACTGGTCCCTCACACACTGAGCATCACATTCACACACACTTCAGCTGGGTCTGGATCACTGGACCCTGAGACTGGTCCCTCACACACTGAGCCTCACATTCACACAAACTTCAGCTGGGTCTGGATCACTGGACCCTGAGGCTGGTCCCTCACACACTGAGCCTCACATTCACACACACTTCAGCTGGGTCTGGATCACTGGACCCTGAGACTGGTTCCTCACACACTGAGCCTCACATTCACACACACTTCAGCTGGGTCTGGATCACTAGACCGTGAGACTGGTCCATCACACACTGAGCCTCACATTCACACACTCTTCAACTGGGTCTGGATCACTGGACCCTGAGACTGGTCCCTCACACAATGAGCCTCACATTCACACACACTTCAGCTGGGTCTGGATCACTGGACCCTGAGGCTGGTCCCTCACACACTGAGCCTCACATTCACACACACTTCAGCGGGGTCTGGATCACTGGATCCTGAGACTGGTCCCTCACACACTGAGCCTCACATTCACACACACTTCAGCTGGGTCTGGATCACTGGACCCTGAGACTGGTCCCTCACACACTGAGCCTCACATTCACACACACTTCAGCTGGGTCTGGATCACTGGACCCTGAGACTGGTCCCTCACAAACTGAGCCTCCCATTCACACACACTTCAGCTGGGTCTGGATCACTGGACCCTGAGGCTGGTCCCTCACACACTGAGCCTCACATTCACACACACTTCAGCTGGGTCTGGATCACTGGATCCTGAGACTGGTCCCTCACACACTGAGCCTCACATTCACACATACTTCAGCTGGGTCTGGTTCACTGGACCCTGAGACTGGTCCCTCACACACTGAGCCTCACATTCACACACACTTCAGCTGGGTCTGGATCACTGGACCCTGAGACTGGTCCCTCACACACTGAGCCTCACATTCACACACACTTCAGGTGGGTCTGGATCACTGGACCTGAGACTTGTCCATCACACACTGAGCCTCACATTCACACACACTTCAGCTGGGTCTGGATCACTGGACACTGAGACTGGTCCCTCACACACTGAGCCTCACATTCACACACACTTCAGCTGGGTCTGGATCACTGGATCCTGAGACTGGTCCCTCACACACTGAGCCTCACATTCACACACACTTCAGCTGGGTCTGGATCACTGGACCCTGAGACTGGTCCCTCACACACTGAGCCTCACATTCACACACACTTCAGCTGGGTCTGGATCACTGGACACTGAGACTGGTCCCTCACACACTGAGCCTCACATTCACACACACTTTTGCTGGGTCTGGATCACTGGACCTTGAGACTGGTCCCTCACACACTGAGCCTCACATTCAAACACACTTCAGCTGGGTCTGGATCACTGGACCCTGAGGCTGGTCACTCACACACTGAGCCTCACATTCACACACACTTCAGCTGGATCTGGATCACTGGACCATGAGACTGGTCCCTCACACACTGAGCCTCACATTCACACACACTCTTCAGCTGGGTCTGGATCACTGGACCCTGAGACTGGTCCCTCACACACTGAGCATCACATTCACACACACTTCAGCTGGGTCTGGATCACTGGACCCTGAGACTGGTCCCTCACACACTGAGCCTCACATTCACACAAACTTCAGCTGGGTCTGGATCACTGGACCCTGAGGCTGGTCCCTCACACACTGAGCCTCACATTCACACACACTTCAGCTGGGTCTGGATCACTGGACGCTGAGACTGGTTCCTCACACACTGAGCCTCACATTCACACACACTTCAGCTGGGTCTGGATCACTAGACCGTGAGACTGGTCCATCACACACTGAGCCTCACATTCACACACTCTTCAACTGGGTCTGGATCACTGGACCCTGAGACTGGTCCCTCACACAATGAGCCTCACATTCACACACACTTCAGCTGGGTCTGGATCACTGGACCCTGAGGCTGGTCCCTCACACACTGAGCCTCACATTCACACACACTTCAGCGGGGTCTGGATCACTGGATCCTGAGACTGGTCCCTCACACACTGAGCCTCACATTCACACACACTTCAGCTGGGTCTGGATCACTGGACCCTGAGACTGGTCCCTCACACACTGAGCCTCACATTCACACACACTTCAGCTGGGTCTGGATCACTGGACCCTGAGACTGGTCCCTCACAAACTGAGCCTCCCATTCACACACACTTCAGCTGGGTCTGGATCACTGGACCCTGAGGCTGGTCCCTCACACACTGAGCCTCACATTCACACACACTTCAGCTGGGTCTGGATCACTGGATCCTGAGACTGGTCCCTCACACACTGAGCCTCACATTCACACATACTTCAGCTGGGTCTGGTTCACTGGACCCTGAGACTGGTCCCTCACACACTGAGCCTCACATTCACACACACTTCAGCTGGGTCTGGATCACTGGACCCTGAGACTGGTCCCTCACACACTGAGCCTCACATTCACACACACTTCAGGTGGGTCTGGATCACTGGACCTGAGACTTGTCCATCACACACTGAGCCTCACATTCACACACACTTCAGCTGGGTCTGGATCACTGGACACTGAGACTGGTCCCTCACACACTGAGCCTCACATTCACACACACTTCAGCTGGGTCTGGATCACTGGACACTGAGACTGGTCCCTCACACACTGAGCCTCACATTCACACACACTTTAGCTGGGTCTGGATCACTGGACCTTGAGACTGGTCCCTCACACACTGAGCCTCACATTCACACACACTTCAGCTGGGTCTGGATCACTGGACCCTGAGGCTGGTCACTCACACACTGAGCCTCACATTCACACACACTTCAGCTGGATCTGGATCACTGGACACTGAGACTGGTCCCTCACACACTGAGCCTCACATTCACACACACTTCAGCTGGGTCTGGATCACTGGACCCTGAGACTGGTCTCTCACACACTGAGCCTCACATTCACACACACTTCAGCTGGGTCTGGATCACTGGATTCAGAGACTGGTCCCTCACACACACAGCCTCACATTCACACACACTTCAGCTGGGTTTGGATCACTGGACCCTGAGACTGGTCCCTCACACACTGAGCCTCACATTCACACACACTTCAGCTGGGTCTGGATCACTGGACCCTGAGACTGGTCCCTCACACACTGAGCCTCACATTCACACACACTTCAGCTGGGTCTGGATCACTGGACCCTGAGACTGGTCCCTCACACACTGAGCCTCATATTCACACACACTCTTCAGCTGGGTCTGGATCACTGGACCCTGAGACTGGTCCCTCACACACTGAGCATCACATTCACACACACTTCAGCTGGGTCTGGATCACTGGACCCTGAGACTGGTCCCTCACACACTGAGCCTCACATTCACACACACTTCAGCTGGGTCTGGATCACTGGACCCTGAGACTGGTCCCTCACACACTGAGCCTCACATTCACACACACTTCAGCTGGGTCTGGATCACTGGACACTGAGACTGGTCCCTCACACACTGAGCCTCACATTCACACACACTTTAGCTGCGTCTGGATCACTGGACCTTGAGAGTGGTCCCTCACACACTGAGCCTCACATTCAAACACACTTCAGCTGGGTCTGGATCACTGGACCCTGAGGCTGGTCACTCACAAACTGAGCCTCACATTCACACACACTTCAGCTGGATCTGGATCACTGGACCATGAGACTGGTCCCTCACACACTGAGCCTCACATTCACACACACTCTTCAGCTGGGTCTGGATCACTGGACCCTGAGACTGGTCCCTCACACACTGAGCATCACATTCACACACACTTCAGCTGGGTCTGGATCACTGGACCCTGAGACTGGTCCCTCACACACTGAGGCTCACATTCACACAAACTTCAGCTGGGTCTGGATCACTGGACCCTGAGGCCGGTCCCTCACACACTGAGCCTCACATTCACACACACTTCAGCTGGGTCTGGATCACTGGACCCTGAGACTGGTTCCTCACACACTGAGCCTCACATTCACACACACTTCAGCTGGGTCTGGATCACTAGACCGTGAGACTGGTCCATCACACACTGAGCCTCACATTCACACACTCTTCAACTGGGTCTGGATCACTGGACCCTGAGACTGGTCCCTCACACAATGAGCCTCACATTCACACACACTTCAGCTGGGTCTGGATCACTGGACCCTGAGGCTGGTCCCTCACACACTGAGCCTCACATTCACACACACTTCAGCGGGGTCTGGATCACTGGATCCTGAGACTGGTCCCTCACACACTGAGCCTCACATTCACACACACTTCAGCTGGGTCTGGATCACTGGACCCTGAGACTGGTCCCTCACACACTGAGCCTCACATTCACACACACTTCAGCTGGGTCTGGATCACTGGACCCTGAGACTGGTCCCTCACAAACTGAGCCTCCCATTCACACACACTTCAGCTGGGTCTGGATCACTGGACCCTGAGGCTGGTCCCTCACACACTGAGCCTCACATTCACACACACTTCAGCTGGGTCTGGATCACTGGATCCTGAGACTGGTCCCTCACACACTAAGCCTCACATTCACACATACTTCAGCTGGGTCTGGTTCACTGGACCCTGAGACTGGTCCCTCACACACTGAGCCTCACATTCACACACACTTCAGCTGGGTCTGGATCACTGGACCCTGAGACTGGTCCCTCACACACTGAGCCTCACATTCACACACACTTCAGGTGGGTCTGGATCACTGGACCTGAGACTTGTCCATCACACACTGAGCCTCACATTCACACACACTTCAGCTGGGTCTGGATCACTGGACACTGAGACTGGTCCCTCACACACTGAGCCTCACATTCACACACACTTCAGCTGGGTCTGGATCACTGGACACTGAGACTGGTCCCTCACACACTGAGCCTCACATTCACACACACTTTAGCTGGGTCTGGATCACTGGACCTTGAGACTGGTCCCTCACACACTGAGCCTCACATTCACACACACTTCAGCTGGGTCTGGATCACTGGACCCTGAGGCTGGTCACTCACACACTGAGCCTCACATTCACACACACTTCAGCTGGATCTGGATCACTGGACCCTGAGACTGGTCCCTCACACACTGAGCCTCACATTCACACACACTTCAGCTGGGTCTGGATCACTGGACCCTGAGACTAGTCTCTCACACACTGAGCCTCACATTCACACACACTTCAGCTGGGTCTGGATCACTGGATTCAGAGACTGGTCCCTCACACACACAGCCTCACATTCACACACACTTCAGCTGGGTCTGGATCACTAGACCGTGAGACTGGTCCCTCACACACTGAGCCTCACATTCACACACACTCTTCAGCTGGGTCTGGATCACTGGACCCTGAGACTAGTCCCTCACACACTGAGCATCACATTCACACACACTTCAGCTGGGTCTGGATCACTGGACCCTGAGACTGGTCCCTCACACACTGAGCCTCACATTCACACAAACTTCAGCTGGGTCTGGATCACTGGACCCTGAGGCTGGTCCCTCACACACTGAGCCTCACATTCACACACACTTCAGCTGGGTCTGGATCACTGGACGCTGAGACTGGTTCCTCACACACTGAGCCTCACATTCACACACACTTCAGCTGGGTCTGGATCACTAGACCGTGAGACTGGTCCATCACACACTGAGCCTCACATTCACACACTCTTCAACTGGGTCTGGATCACTGGACCCTGAGACTGGTCCCTCACACAATGAGCCTCACATTCACACACACTTCAGCTGGGTCTGGATCACTGGACCCTGAGGCTGGTCCCTCACACACTGAGCCTCACATTCACACACACTTCAGCGGGGTCTGGATCACTGGATCCTGAGACTGGTCCCTCACACACTGAGCCTCACATTCACACACACTTCAGCTGGGTCTGGATCACTGGACCCTGAGACTGGTCCCTCACACACTGAGCCTCACATTCACACACACTTCAGCTGGGTCTGGATCACTGGACCCTGAGACTGGTCCCTCACAAACTGAGCCTCCCATTCACACACACTTCAGCTGGGTCTGGATCACTGGACCCTGAGGCTGGTCCCTCACACACTGAGCCTCACATTCACACACACTTCAGCTGGGTCTGGATCACTGGATCCTGAGACTGGTCCCTCACACACTGAGCCTCACATTCACACATACTTCAGCTGGGTCTGGTTCACTGGACCCTGAGACTGGTCCCTCACACACTGAGCCTCACATTCACACACACTTCAGCTGGGTCTGGATCACTGGACCCTGAGACTGGTCCCTCACACACTGAGCCTCACATTCACACACACTTCAGGTGGGTCTGGATCACTGGACCTGAGACTTGTCCATCACACACTGAGCCTCACATTCACACACACTTCAGCTGGGTCTGGATCACTGGACACTGAGACTGGTCCCTCACACACTGAGCCTCACATTCACACACACTTCAGCTGGGTCTGGATCACTGGACACTGAGACTGGTCCCTCACACACTGAGCCTTACATTCACACACACTTTAGCTGGGTCTGGATCACTGGACCTTGAGACTGGTCCCTCACACACTGAGCCTCACATTCACACACACTTCAGCTGGGTCTGGATCACTGGACCCTGAGGCTGGTCACTCACACACTGAGCCTCACATTCACACACACTTCAGCTGGATCTGGATCACTGGACACTGAGACTGGTCCCTCACACACTGAGCCTCACATTCACACACACTTCAGCTGGGTCTGGATCACTGGACCCTGAGACTGGTCTCTCACACACTGAGCCTCACATTCACACACACTTCAGCTGGGTCTGGATCACTGGATTCAGAGACTGGTCCCTCACACACACAGCCTCACATTCACACACACTTCAGCTGGGTTTGGATCACTGGACCCTGAGACTGGTCCCTCACACACTGAGCCTCACATTCACACACACTTCAGCTGGGTCTGGATCACTGGACCCTGAGACTGGTCCCTCACACACTGAGCCTCACATTCACACACACTTCAGCTGGGTCTGGATCACTGGACCCTGAGACTGGTCCCTCACACACTGAGCCTCATATTCACACACACTCTTCAGCTGGGTCTGGATCACTGGACCCTGAGACTGGTCCCTCACACACTGAGCATCACATTCACACACACTTCAGCTGGGTCTGGATCACTGGACCCTGAGACTGGTCCCTCACACACTGAGCCTCACATTCACACACACTTCAGCTGGGTCTGGATCACTGGACCCTGAGACTGGTCCCTCACACACTGAGCCTCACATTCACACACACTTCAGCTGGGTCTGGATCACTGGACACTGAGACTGGTCCCTCACACACTGAGCCTCACATTCACACACACTTTAGCTGCGTCTGGATCACTGGACCTTGAGAGTGGTCCCTCACACACTGAGCCTCACATTCAAACACACTTCAGCTGGGTCTGGATCACTGGACCCTGAGGCTGGTCACTCACAAACTGAGCCTCACATTCACACACACTTCAGCTGGATCTGGATCACTGGACCATGAGACTGGTCCCTCACACACTGAGCCTCACATTCACACACACTCTTCAGCTGGGTCTGGATCACTGGACCCTGAGACTGGTCCCTCACACACTGAGCATCACATTCACACACACTTCAGCTGGGTCTGGATCACTGGACCCTGAGACTGGTCCCTCACACACTGAGGCTCACATTCACACAAACTTCAGCTGGGTCTGGATCACTGGACCCTGAGGCTGGTCCCTCACACACTGAGCCTCACATTCACACACACTTCAGCTGGGTCTGGATCACTGGACCCTGAGACTGGTTCCTCACACACTGAGCCTCACATTCACACACACTTCAGCTGGGTCTGGATCACTAGACCGTGAGACTGGTCCATCACACACTGAGCCTCACATTCACACACTCTTCAACTGGGTCTGGATCACTGGACCCTGAGACTGGTCCCTCACACAATGAGCCTCACATTCACACACACTTCAGCTGGGTCTGGATCACTGGACCCTGAGGCTGGTCCCTCACACACTGAGCCTCACATTCACACACACTTCAGCGGGGTCTGGATCACTGGATCCTGAGACTGGTCCCTCACACACTGAGCCTCACATTCACACACACTTCAGCTGGGTCTGGATCACTGGACCCTGAGACTGGTCCCTCACACACTGAGCCTCACATTCACACACACTTCAGCTGGGTCTGGATCACTGGACCCTGAGACTGGTCCCTCACAAACTGAGCCTCCCATTCACACACACTTCAGCTGGGTCTGGATCACTGGACCCTGAGGCTGGTCCCTCACACACTGAGCCTCACATTCACACACACTTCAGCTGGGTCTGGATCACTGGATCCTGAGACTGGTCCCTCACACACTAAGCCTCACATTCACACATACTTCAGCTGGGTCTGGTTCACTGGACCCTGAGACTGGTCCCTCACACACTGAGCCTCACATTCACACACACTTCAGCTGGGTCTGGATCACTGGACCCTGAGACTGGTCCCTCACACACTGAGCCTCACATTCACACACACTTCAGGTGGGTCTGGATCACTGGACCTGAGACTTGTCCATCACACACTGAGCCTCACATTCACACACACTTCAGCTGGGTCTGGATCACTGGACACTGAGACTGGTCCCTCACACACTGAGCCTCACATTCACACACACTTCAGCTGGGTCTGGATCACTGGACACTGAGACTGGTCCCTCAAACACTGAGCCTCACATTCACACACACTTTAGCTGGGTCTGGATCACTGGACCTTGAGACTGGTCCCTCACACACTGAGCCTCACATTCACACACACTTCAGCTGGGTCTGGATCACTGGACCCTGAGGCTGGTCACTCACACACTGAGCCTCACATTCACACACACTTCAGCTGGATCTGGATCACTGGACCCTGAGACTGGTCCCTCACACACTGAGCCTCACATTCACACACACTTCAGCTGGGTCTGGATCACTGGACCCTGAGACTAGTCTCTCACACACTGAGCCTCACATTCACACACACTTCAGCTGGGTCTGGATCACTGGATTCAGAGACTGGTCCCTCACACACACAGCCTCACATTCACACACACTTCAGCTGGGTTTGGATCACTGGACCCTGAGACTGGTCCCTCACACACTGAGCCTCACATTCACACACACTTCAGCTGGGTCTGGATCACTGGACCCTGAGACTGGTCCCTCACACACTGAGCCTCACATTCACACACACTTCAGCTGGGTCTGGATCACTGGACCCTGAGACTGGTCCCTCACACACTGAGCCTCACATTCACACACACTCTTCAGCTGGGTCTGGATCACTGGACCCTGAGACTGGTCCCTCACACACTGAGCATCACATTCACACACACTTCAGCTGGGTCTGGATCACTGGACCCTGAGACTGGTCCCTCACACACTGAGCCTCACATTCACACACACTTCAGCTGGGTCTGGATCACTGGACCCTGAGGCTGGTCCCTCACACACTGAGCCTCACATTCACACACACTTCAGCTGGGTCTGGATCACTGGACCCTGAGACTGGTTCCTCACACATCGAGCCTCACATTCACACACACTTCAGCTGTGTCTAGATCACTGGACCCTGAGACTGGTCCCTCACACACTGAGCCTCACATTCACACACACTTCAGCTGGGTCTGGATCACTGGACCCTGAGACTGGTCCCTCACACACTGAGCCTCACATTCACACACACTCTTCAGCTGGGTCTGGATCACTGGACCCTGAGACTGGTCCCTCACACACTGAGCATCACATTCACACACACTTCAGCTGGGTCTGGATCACTGGACCCTGAGACTGGTCCCTCACACACTGAGCCTCACATTCACACAAACTTCAGCTGGGTCTGGATCACTGGACCCTGAGGCTGGTCCCTCACACACTGAGCCTCACATTCACACACACTTCAGCTGGGTCTGGATCACTGGACCCTGAGACTGGTTCCTCACACACTGAGCCTCACATTCACACACACTTCAGCTGGGTCTGGATCACTAGACCGTGAGACTGGTCCATCACACACTGAGCCTCACATTCACACACTCTTCAGCTGGGTCTGGATCACTGGACCCTGAGGCTGGTCACTCACACACTGAGCCTCACATTCACACACACTTCAGCTGGATCTGGATCACTGGACCATGAGACTGGTCCCTCACACACTGAGCCTCACATTCACACACACTCTTCAGCTGGGTCTGGATCACTGGACCCTGAGACTGGTCCCTCACACACTGAGCATCACATTCACACACACTTCAGCTGGGTCTGGATCACTGGACCCTGAGACTGGTCCCTCACACACTGAGCCTCACATTCACACAAACTTCAGCTGGGTCTGGATCACTGGACCCTGAGGCTGGTCCCTCACACACTGAGCCTCACATTCACACACACTTCAGCTGGGTCTGGATCACTGGACCCTGAGACTGGTTCCTCACACACTGAGCCTCACATTCACACACACTTCAGCTGGGTCTGGATCACTAGACCGTGAGACTGGTCCATCACACACTGAGCCTCACATTCACACACTCTTCAACTGGGTCTGGATCACTGGACCCTGAGACTGGTCCCTCACACAATGAGCCTCACATTCACACACACTTCAGCTGGGTCTGGATCACTGGACCCTGAGGCTGGTCCCTCACACACTGAGCCTCACATTCACACACACTTCAGCGGGGTCTGGATCACTGGATCCTGAGACTGGTCCCTCACACACTGAGCCTCACATTCACACACACTTCAGCTGGGTCTGGATCACTGGACCCTGAGACTGGTACCTCACACACTGAGCCTCACATTCACACACACTTCAGCTGGGTCTGGATCACTGGACCCTGAGACTGGTCCCTCACAAACTGAGCCTCCCATTCACACACACTTCAGCTGGGTCTGGATCACTGGACCCTGAGGCTGGTCCCTCACACACTGAGCCTCACATTCACACACACTTCAGCTGGGTCTGGATCACTGGATCCTGAGACTGGTCCCTCACACACTGAGCCTCACATTCACACATACTTCAGCTGGGTCTGGTTCACTGGACCCTGAGACTGGTCCCTCACACACTGAGCCTCACATTCACACACACTTCAGCTGGGTCTGGATCACTGGACCCTGAGACTGGTCCCTCACACACTGAGCCTCACATTCACACACACTTCAGGTGGGTCTGGATCACTGGACCTGAGACTTGTCCATCACACACTGAGCCTCACATTCACACACACTTCAGCTGGGTCTGGATCACTGGACACTGAGACTGGTCCCTCACACACTGAGCCTCACATTCACACACACGTCAGCTGGGTCTGGATCACTGGACACTGAGACTGGTCCCTCACACACTGAGCCTCACATTCACACACACTTTAGCTGGGTCTGGATCACTGGACCTTGAGACTGGTCCCTCACACACTGAGCCTCACATTCACACACACTTCAGCTGGGTCTGGATCACTGGACCCTGAGGCTGGTCACTCACACACTGAGCCTCACATTCACACACACTTCAGCTGGATCTGGATCACTGGACCCTGAGACTGGTCCCTCACACACTGAGCCTCACATTCACACACACTTCAGCTGGGTCTGGATCACTGGACCCTGAGACTGGTCTCTCACACACTGAGCCTCACGTTCACACACACTTCAGCTGGGTCTGGATCACTGGATTCAGAGACTGGTCCCTCACACACACAGCCTCACATTCACACACACTTCAGCTGGGTTTGGATCACTGGACCCTGAGACTGGTCCCTCACACACTGAGCCTCACATTCACACACACTTCAGCTGGGTCTGGATCACTGGACCCTGAGACTGGTCCCTCACACACTGAGCCTCACATTCACACACACTTCAGCTGGGTCTGGATCACTGGACCCTGAGACTGGTCCCTCACACACTGAGCCTCACATTCACACACACTCTTCAGCTGGGTCTGGATCACTGGACCCTGAGACTGGTCCCTCACACACTGAGCATCACATTCACACACACTTCAGCTGGGTCTGGATCACTGGACCCTGAGACTGGTCCCTCACACACTGAGCCTCACATTCACACACACTTCAGCTGGGTCTGGATCACTGGACCCTGAGGCTGGTCCCTCACACACTGAGCCTCACATTCACACACACTTCAGCTGGGTCTGGATCACTGGACCCTGAGACTGGTTCCTCACACATCGAGCCTCACATTCACACACACTTCAGCTGTGTCTAGATCACTGGACCCTGAGACTGGTCCCTCACACACTGAGCCTCACATTCACACACACTTCAGCTGGGTCTGGATCACTGGACCCTGAGACTGGTCCCTCACACACTGAGCCTCACATTCACACACACTCTTCAGCTGGGTCTGGATCACTGGACCCTGAGACTGGTCCCTCACACACTGAGCATCACATTCACACACACTTCAGCTGGGTCTGGATCACTGGACCCTGAGACTGGTCCCTCACACACTGAGCCTCACATTCACACAAACTTCAGCTGGGTCTGGATCACTGGACCCTGAGGCTGGTCCCTCACACACTGAGCCTCACATTCACACACACTTCAGCTGGGTCTGGATCACTGGACCCTGAGACTGGTTCCTCACACACTGAGCCTCACATTCACACACACTTCAGCTGGGTCTGGATCACTAGACCGTGAGACTGGTCCATCACACACTGAGCCTCACATTCACACACTCTTCAGCTGGGTCTGGATCACTGGACCCTGAGACTGGTCCCTCACACAATGAGCCTCAGATTCACACACACTTCAGCTGGGTCTGGATCACTGGACCCTGAGGCTGGTCCTTCATACACTGACCCTCACATTTACACACACTTCAGCTGGGTCTGGATCACTGGACCCTGAGACTGGTCCCTCACACACTGAGCCTTACATTCACACACACTTCAGCTGGGTCTGGATCACTGGACCCTGATAATGGTGCCTCACACACTGAGCCTCACATTCACACACACTTCAGCTGGGTCTGGATCACTGGACCCTGAGGCTGGTCCCTCACACACTGAACCTCACATTCAAAGACACTTCAGCTGTGTCTGGATCACTAGACCCTGAGGCTGGTTCCTCACACACTGAGCCTCACATTCACACACACTTCAGCTGGGTCTGGATCACTGGACCCTGAGACTGGTCCCTCACACACTGAGCCTCACATTTACACACACTTCAGCTGGGTCTGGATCACTGGACCCTGAGACTGGTCCCTCACACACTGAGCCTCACATTCACACACACTTCAGCTGGGTCTGGATCACTGGATCCTGAGACTGGTCCCTCACACACTGAGCCTCACATTCACACACACTTCAGCTGGGTCTGGATCACTGGACCCTGAGACTGGTCCCTCACACACTGAGCCTCACATTCACACACACTTCAGCTGGGTCTGGATCACTGGACCCTGAGACTGGTCCCTCACACACTGAGCCTCACATTCACACACACTTCAGCTGGGCCTGGATCACTGGATCCTGAGACTGGTCCCTCACACACTGAGCCTCACATTCACACACACTTCAGCTGGGTCTGGATCATTGGACCCTGAGACTGGTCCCTCACACACTGAGCCTCACATTCACACACACTTCAGCTGGGTCTGGATCACTGGACCCTGAGACTGGTCCCTCACACACTGAGCCTCACATTCACACACACTTCAGCTGGGTCTGGATCACTGGACCCTGAGACTGGTCCCTCACACACTGAGCCTCACATTCACACACACTTCAGCTGGGTCTGGATCACTGGACCCTGAGACTGGTCCCTCGCACACTGAGCCTCACATTCACACACACTTCAGCTGAGTCTGGATCACTGCACCCTGAGACTGGTCCCTCACACACTGAGCCTCACATTCACACACACTTCAGCTGGGTCTGGATCACTGGACCCTGAGACTGGTCTATCACACACTGAGCCTCACATTCACACACACTTCAGCTGGGTCTGGATCACTGGACGCTGAGACTGGTCCCTCACACACTAAGCCTCACATTCACACAAACTTCAGCTGGGTCTGGATCACTGGACCCTGAGACTGGTCCCTCACACACTGAGCCTCACATTCACACACACATCAGCTGGGTCTGGATCACTGGACCCTGAGACTGGTCCCTCACACACTGAGCCTCATATTCACACACACTTCAGCGGGATCTGGATCACTGGATCCTGATACTGGTCCCTCACACACTGAGCCTCACATTCACACACACTTCAGCTGGGTCTGGATCACTGGACCCTGAGACTGGTCCCTCACACACTGAGCCTCACATTCACACACACTTCAGCTGGGTCTGGATCACTGGACCCTGAGACTGGTCCCTCACAAACTGAGCCTCACATTCACACACACTTCAGCTGGGTCTGGATCACTGGACCCTGAGGCTGGTCCCTCACACACTGAGCCTCACATTCACACACACTTCAGCTGGGTCTGGATCACTGGACCTTGAGACTGGTTCCTCACACACTGAGCCTCACATTCACACACACTTCAGCTGGGTCAAGATCACTGGACCCTGAGACTGGTGCCTCACACACTGAGCCTCACATTCACACACACTTCAGCTGGGTCTGGATCACTGGACCCTGAGGCTGGTCCCTCACACACTGAGCCTCACATTCACACACACTTCAGCTGGGTCTGGATCACTGGACCCTGAGGCTGGTCCCTCACACACTGAGCATCACATTCACACATACTTCAGCTGGGTCTGGATCACTGGACCCTGAGACTGGTCCCTCACACACTGAGCCACACATTCACACACACTTCAGCTGGGTCTGGATCACTGGACCCTGAGACTGGTCCCTCACACACTGAGCCTCACATTCACACACACTTCAGCTGGGTCTGGATCACTGGACCCTGAGACTGGTCCCTCACACACTGAGCCTCACATTCACACACACTTCAGCTGGGTCTGGATCACTGGACCCTGAGACTGGTCCCTCACAGACTGAGCCTCCCATTCACACACACTTCAGCTGGGTCTGGATCACTGGACCCTGAGACTGGTCCCTCACACACTGAGCCTCACATTCACACACACTTCAGCTGGGTCTGGATCACTGGACCCTGAGAGTGGTCCCTCACACACTGAGCCTCACATTCACACACACTTCAGCTGGGTCTGGATCACTGGACCCTGAGACTGGTCTATCACACACTGAGCCTCACATTCACACACGCTTCAGCTGGGTCTGGATCACTGGACGCTGAGACTGGTCCCTCACACACTAAGCCTCACATTCACACAAACTTCAGCTGGGTCTGGATCACTGGACCCTGAGACTGGTCCCTCACACACTGAGCCTCACATTCACACACACTTCAGCTGGGTCTGGATCACTGGACCCTGAGGCTGGTCCCTCACACACTGAGCATCACATTCACACATACTTCAGCTGGGTCTGGATCACTGGACCCTGAGACTGGTCCCTCACACACTGAGCCACACATTCACACACACTTCAGCTGGGTCTGGATCACTGGACCCTGAGACTGGTCCCTCACACACTGAGCCTCACATTCACACACACTTCAGCTGGGTCTGGATCACTGGACCCTGAGACTGGTCCCTCACACACTGAGCCTCACATTCACACACACTTCAGCTGGGTCTGGATCACTGGACCCTGAGACTGGTCCCTCACAGACTGAGCCTCCCATTCACACACACTTCAGCTGGGTCTGGATCACTGGACCCTGAGACTGGTCCCTCACACACTGAGCCTCACATTCACACACACTTCAGCTGGGTCTGGATCACTGGACCCTGAGAGTGGTCCCTCACACACTGAGCCTCACATTCACACACACTTCAGCTGGGTCTGGATCACTGGACCCTGAGACTGGTCTATCACACACTGAGCCTCACATTCACACACGCTTCAGCTGGGTCTGGATCACTGGACGCTGAGACTGGTCCCTCACACACTAAGCCTCACATTCACACAAACTTCAGCTGGGTCTGGATCACTGGACCCTGAGACTGGTCCCTCACACACTGAGCCTCACATTCACACACACTTCAGCTGGGTCTGGATCACTGGACCCTGAGGCTGGTCCCTCACACACTGAGCCTCACATTCACACACACTTCAGCTGGGTCTGGATCACTGGACCCTGAGGCTGGTCCCTCACACACTGAGCATCACATTCACACACACTTCAGCTGGGTCTGGATCACTGGACCCTGAGACTGGTCCCTCACACACTGAGCCACACATTCACACACACTTCAGCTGGGTCTGGATCACTGGACCCTGAGACTGGTCCCTCACACACTGAGCCTCACATTCACACACACTTCAGCTGGGTCTGGATCACTGGACCCTGAGACTGGTCCCTCACACACTGAGCCTCACATTCACACACACTTCAGCTGGGTCTGGATCACTGGACCCTGAGACTGGTCCCTCACACACTGAGCCTCACATTGACACACACTTCAGCTGGGTCTGGATCACTGGACGCTGAGACTGTTCCCTCACACACTAAGCCTCACATTCACACAAACTTCAGCTGGGTCTGGATCACTGGACCCTGAGGCTGGTCCCTCACACACTGAGCCTCACATTCACACACGCTCCAGCTGGGTCTGGATCACTGGACGCTGAGACTGGTCCCTCACACACTAAGCCTCACATTCACACAAACTTCAGCTGGGTCTGGATCACTGGACCCTGAGACTGGTCCCTCACACACTGAGCCTCACATTCACACACACATCAGCTGGGTCTGGATCACTGGACCCTGAGGCTGGTCCCTCACACACTGAGCCTCACATTCACACAAACTTCAGCTGGGTCTGGATCACTGGACCCTGAGGCTGGTCCCTCACACACTGAGCATCACATTCACACACACTTCAGCTGGGTCTGGATCACTGGACCCTGAGACTGGTCCCTCACACACTGAGCCACACATTCACACACACTTCAGCTGGGTCTGGATCACTGGACCCTGAGACTGGTCCCTCACACACTGAGCCTCACATTCACACACACTTCAGCTGGGTCTGGATCACTGGACCCTGAGACTGGTCCCTCACACACTGAGCCTCACATTCACACACACTTCAGCTGGGTCTGGATCACTGGACCCTGAGACTGGTCTGTCACACACTGAGCCTCACATTCACACACACTTCAGCTGGGTCTGGATCACTGGACGCTGAGACTGTTCCCTCACACACTAAGCCTCACATTCACACAAACTTCAGCTGGGTCTGGATCACTGGACCCTGAGACTGGTCCCTCACACACTGAGCCACACAGTCACACACACTTCAGCTGGGTCTGGATCACTGGACCCTGAGACTGGTCCGTCACACACTGAGCCTCACATTCACACACACTTCAGCTGGGTCTGGATCACTGGACCCTGAGACTGGTTCCTCACAGACTGAGCCTCACATTCACACACACTTCAGCTGGGTCTTGATCACTGGACCCTGAGACTGGTCCCTCACACACTGAGCCTCACATTCACACACACTTCAGCTGGCTCTGGATCACTGGACCCTGAGGCTGGTCCCTCACACACTGAGCCTCACATTCACACACACTTCAGCTGGGTCTGGATCACTGGACCCTGAGGCTGGTCCCTCACACACTGAGCATCACATTCACACACACTTCAGCTGGGTCTGGATCACTGGACCCTGAGACTGGTCCCTCACACACTGAGCCACACATTCACACACACTTCAGCTGGGTCTGGATCACTGGACCCTGAGACTGGTCCCTCACACACTGAGCCTCACATTCACACACACTTCAGCTGGGTCTGGATCACTGGACCCTGAGACTGGTCCCTCACACACTGAGCCTCACATTCACACACACTTCAGCTGGGTCTGGATCACTGGATCCTGAGACTGGTCCCTCACACACTGAGCCTCACATTCACACACACTTCAGCTGGGTCTGGATCACTGGACCCTGAGACTGGTCCCTCACACACTGAGCCTCACATTCACACACACTTCAGCTGGGTCTGGATCACTGGACACTGAGACTGGTCCCTCACACACTGAGCCTCACATTCACACACACTTTAGCTGGGTCTGGATCACTGGACCTTGAGACTGGTCCCTCACACACTGAGCCTCACATTCACACACACTTCAGCTGGGTCTGGATCACTGGACCCTGAGGCTGGTCACTCACACACTGAGCCTCACATTCACACACACTTCAGCTGGATCTGGATCACTGGACCATGAGACTGGTCCCTCACACACTGAGCCTCACATTCACACAAACTTCAGCTGGGTCTGGATCACTGGACCCTGAGGCTGGTCCCTCACACACTGAGCCTCACATTCACACACACTTCAGCTGGGTCTGGATCACTGGACCCTGAGACTGGTTCCTCACACACTGAGCCTCACATTCACACACACTTCAGCTGGGTCTGGATCACTGGACCCTGAGGCTGGTCCCTCACACACTGAGCCTCACATTCACACACACTTCAGCTGCGTCTGGATCACTGGACCCTGAGACTGGTCCCTCACAAACTGAGCCTCACATTCACACACACTTCAGCTGGGTCTGGATCACTGGACCCTGAGGCTGGTCCCTCACAAACTGAGCCTCACATTCACACACACTTCAGCGGGGTCTGGATCACTGGATCCTGAGACTGGTCCCTCACACACTGAGCCTCACATTCACACACACTTCAGCTGGGTCTGGATCACTGGACACTGAGACTGGTCCCTCACACACTGAGCCTCACATTCACACACACTTCAGCTGGGTCTGGTTCACTGGACCCTGAGACTGGTCCCTCACACACTGAGCCTCACATTCACACACACTTCAGCTGGGTCTGGATCACTGGACCCTGAGACTGGTCCCTCACACACTGAGCCTCACATTCACACACACTTCAGGTGGGTCTGGATCACTGGACCCTGAGACTTGTCCATCACACACTGAGCCTCACATTCACACACACTTCAGCTGTGTCTGGATCACTGGACACTGAGACTGGTCCCTCACACACTGAGCCTCACATTCACACACACTTCAGCTGGGTCTGGATCACTGGACACTGAGACTGGTCCCTCACACACTGAGCCTCACATTCACACACACTTTAGCTGGGTCTGGATCACTGGACCTTGAGACTGGTCCCTCACACACTGAGCCTCACATTCACACACACTTCAGCTGGGTCTGGATCACTGGACCCTGAGGCTGGTCACTCACACACTGAGCCTCACATTCACACACACTTCAGCTGGATCTGGATCACTGGACCCTGAGACTGGTCCCTCACACACTGAGCCTCACATTCACACACACTTCAGCTGGGTCTGGATCACTGGACCCTGAGACTGGTCCCTCACACACTGAGCCTCACATTCACACACACTTCAGCTGGGTCTGTATCACTGGATTCAGAGACTGGTCCCTCACACACACAGCCTCACATTCACACACACTTCAGCTGGGTTTGGATCATTGGACCCTGAGACTGGTCCCTCACACACTGAGCCTCACATTCACACACACTTCAGCTGGGTCTGGATCACTGGACCCTGAGACTGGTCCCTCACACACTGAGCCTCACATTCACACACACTTCAGCTGGGTCTGGATCACTGGACCCTGAGACTGGTCCCTCACACACTGAGCCTCACATTCACACACACTCTTCAGCTGGGTCTGGATCACTGGACCCTGAGACTGGTCCCTCACACACTGAGCATCACATTCACACACACTTCAGCTGGGTCTAGATCACTGGACCCTGAGACTGGGCCCTCACACACTGAGCATCACATTCACACACACTTCAGCTGGGTGTGGATCACTGGACCCTGAGACTGGTCCCTCACACACTGAGCCTCAAATTCACACACACTTCAGCTGGGTCTGGATCACTGGACCCTGAGACTGGTCCCTCACACACTGAGCCTCACATTCACACACACTTCAGCTGGGTCTGGATCACTAGACCCTGAGACTGGTCCCTCACACACTGAGCCACACAGTCACACACACTTCAGCTGGGTCTGGATCACTGGACCCTGAGACTGGTCCGTCACACACTGAGCCTCACATTCACACACACTTCAGCTGGGTCTGGATCACTGGACCCTGAGACTGGTTCCTCACACACTGAGCCTCACATTCACACACACTTCAGCTGGGTCTGGATCACTGGAACCTGAGACTGGTCTTTCACATACTGAGCCTTACATTCACACACACATCAGCTGGGTCTGGATCACTGGACCCTGAGACTGGTCCCTCACACACTGAGCCTCACATTCACACACCCTTCAGCTGGGTCTGGATCACTGGACCCTGAGGCTAGTCCCTCACATACTGAGCCTCACATTCACACACAATTCAGCTGGGTCTGGATCACTGGACCCTGAGGCTGGTCCCTCACACATTGAGCATCACATTCACACACACTTCAGCTGGGTCTGGATCACTGGACCCTGAGACTGGTCCCTCACACACTGAGCCTCACATTCACACACACTTCAGCAGGGTCTGGATCACTGGACCCTGAGACTGGTCCCTCACACACTGAGCCTCACATTCACACACACTTCAGCTGGGTCTGGATCACTGGACCCTGAGACTGGTCCCTCACACACTGAGCCTCACATTCACACACACTTCAGCTGGGTCTGGATCACTAGACCCTGAGACTGGTCCCTCACACACTGTGCCTCACATTCACACACACTTCAGCTGGGTCTGGATCACTGGATCCTGAGACTGGTCCCTCACACAATGAGCCTCACATTCACACACACTTCAGCTGGGTCTGGATCACTGGACCCTGAGACTGGTCCCTCACAGACTGAGCCTCACATTCACACACACTTCAGCTGGGTCTGGATCACTGGATCCTGAGACTGGTCCCTCACACACTGAGCCTCACATTCACACACACTTCAGCTGGGTCTGGATCGCTGGACCCTGAGACTTGTCCCTCACACACTGAGCCTCACATTCACACACACTTCAGCTGGGTCTGGATCACTGGACCCTGAGACTGGTCCCTCACACACTGAACCTCACATTCACACACACTTCAGCTGGGTCTGGATCACTGGAACTGAGACTGGTCCCTCACACACTGAGCCTCACATTCACACACACTTCAGCTGGGTCTGGATCACTGGACCTTGAGACTGGTCCCGCACACACTGAGCCTCACATTCACACACACTTCAGCTGGGTCTGGATCACTGGACCCTGAGGCTGGTCACTCACACACTGAGCCTCACATTCACACACACTTCAGCTGGGTCTGGATCACTGGACCCTGAGAGTGGTTCCTCACACACTGAGCCTCACATTCACACATACTTCAGCTGGGTCTGGATCACTGGACCCTGAGACTGGTCCCTCACACACTGAGCCTCACATTCACACACACTTCAGCTGGGTCTGGATCACTGGATCCTGAGACTGGTCCCTCACACACTGAGCCTCACATAAACACACACTTCAGCTGGGTCTGGATCACTGGATTCAGAGACTGGTCCCTCACACACTGAGCCTCACATTTACACACACTTCAGCTGGGTCTGGATCACTGGACCCTGAGACTGGTCCCTCACACACTGAGCCTCACATTCACACACACTTCAGCTGGGTCTGGATCACTGGACCCTGAGGCTGGTCCCTCATACACTGAGCCTCACATTCACACACACTTCAGCTGGGTCTGGATTACTGGACCCTGAGACTGGTTCCTCACACACTGAGCCTCACATTCACACACACTTCAGCTGGGTCTGGATCACTAGACCCTGAGTCTGGTTCCTCACACACTGAGCCTCACATTCACACAAACTTCAGTTGGGTCTGGATCACTGGACCCTGAGACTGGTCCCTCACACACTGAGCCTCACATTCACACACACTTCAGCTGGGTCTGGATCACTGGACCCTGAGGCTGGTCCCTCACACACTGAGCCTCACATTCACACACACTTCAGCTGGGTCTGGATCACTGGACCCTGAGACTGGTCCCTCACACACTGAGCCTCACATTCACACACCCTTCAGCTGGGTCTGGATCACTGGACCCTGAGGCTAGTCCCTCACACACTGAGCCTCACATTCACACACAATTCAGCTGGGTCTGGATCACTGGACCCTGAGGCTGGTCCCTCACACACTGAGCATCACATTCACACACACTTCAGCTGGGTCTGGATCACTGGACCCTGAGACTGGTCCCTCACACACTGAGCCACACATTCACACACACTTCGGCTGGGTCTGTATCACTTGACCCTGAGACTGGTCCCTCACACACTGAGCCTCACATTCACACACACTTCAGCTCGGTCTGGATCACTGGACCCTGAGACTGGTCCCTCACACACTGAGCCTCACATTCACACACACTTCAGCTGGGTCTGGATCACTGGATCCTGAGACTGGTCCCTCACACACTGAGCCTCACATTCACACACACTTCAGCTGGGTCTGGATCACTGGACCCTGAGACTGGTCCCTCACACACTGAGCCTCACATTCACACACACTTCAGCTGGGTCTGGATCACTAGACCCTGAGACTGGTCCCTCACACACTGAGCCTCACATTCACACACACTTCAGCTGGGTCTGGATCACTGGATCCTGAGACTGGTCCCTCACACAATGAGCCTCACATTCACACACACTTCAGCTGGGTCTGGATCACTGGACCCTGAGACTGGTCCCTCACACACTGAACCTCACATTCACACACACTTCAGCTGGGTCTGGATCACTGGACACTGAGACTGGTCCCTCAAACACTGAGCCTCACATTCACACACACTTCAGCTGGGTCTGGATCACTGGACCTTGAGACTGGTCCCTCACACACTGAGCCTCACATTCACACACACTTCAGCTGGGTCTGGATCACTGGACCCTGAGACTGGTCCCTCACACACTGAGCCTCACATTCACACACACTTCAGCTGGGTCTGGATCACTAGACCCTGAGACTGGTCCCTCACACACTGAGCCACACAGTCACACACACTTCAGCTGGGTCTGGATCACTGGACCCTGAGACTGGTCCGTCACACACTGAGCTTCACATTCACACACACTTCAGCTGGGTGTGGATCACTGGACCCTGAGACTGGTTCCTCACACACTGAGCCTCACATTCACACACACTTCAGCTGGGTCTGGATCACTGGAACCTGAGACTGGTCTTTCACATACTGAGCCTTACATTCACACACACATCAGCTGGGTCTGGATCACTGGACCCTGAGACTGGTCCCTCACACACTGAGCCTCACATTCACACACCCTTCAGCTGGGTCTGGATCACTGGACCCTGAGGCTAGTCCCTCACATACTGAGCCTCACATTCACACACAATTCAGCTGGGTCTGGATCACTGGACCCTGAGGCTGGTCCCTCACACATTGAGCATCACATTCACACACACTTCAGCTGGGTCTGGATCACTGGACCCTGAGACTGGTCCCTCACACACTGAGCCACACATTCACACACACTTCAGCTGGGTCTGGATCACTGGACCCTGAGACTGGTCCCTCACACACTGAGCCTCACATTCACACACACTTCAGCTGGGTCTGGATCACTGGATCCTGAGACTGGTCCCTCACACACTGAGCATCACATTCACACACACTTCAGCTGGGTCTGGATCACTGGACCCTGAGACTGGTCCCTCACACACTGAGCCTCACATTCACACACACTTCAGCTGGGTCTGGATCACTAGACCCTGAGACTGGTCCCTCACACACTGAGCCTCACATTCACACACACTTCAGCTGGGTCTGGATCACTGGATCCTGAGACTGGTCCCTGACACACTGAGCCTCACATTCACACACACTTCAGCTGGGTCTGGATCACTGGACCCTGAGACTTGTCCCTCACACACTGAGCCTCACATTCACACACACTTCAGCTGGGTCTGGATCACTGGACCCTGAGACTGTTCCCTCACACACTGAACCTCACATTCACACACACTTCAGCTGGGTCTGGATCACTGGACACTGAGACTGGTCCCTCACACACTGAGCCTCACATTCACACACACTTCAGCTGGGTCTGGATCACTGGACCTTGAGACTGGTCCCTCACACACTGAGCCTCACATTCACACACACTTCAGCTGGGTCTGGATCACTGGACCCTGAGGCTGGTCACTCACACACTGAGCCTCACATTCACACACACTTCAGCTGGGTCTGGTTCACTGGACCCTGAGACTGGTTCCACACACACTGAGCCTCACATTCACACACACTTCAGCTGGGTCTGGATCACTGGACCCTGAGACTGGTCCCTCACACACTGAGCCTCACATTAACACACACTTCAGCTGGGTCTGGATCACTGGATCCTGAGACTGGTCCCTCACACACTGAGCCTCACATTCACACACACTTCAGCTGGGTCTGGATCACTGGATTCAGAGACTGGTCCCTCACACACTGAGCCTCACATTTACACACACTTCAGCTGGGTCTGGATCACTGGACCCTGAGACTGGTCCCTCACACACTGAGCCTCACATTCACACACACTTCAGCTGGGTCTGGATCACTGGACCCTGAGGCTGGTCCATCATACACTGAGCCTCACATTCACACGCACTTCAGCTGGGTCTGGATTACTGGACCCTGAGACTGGTCCCTCACACACTGAGCCTCACATTCACACACACTTCAGCTGGGTCTGGATCACTAGACCCTGAGACTGGTCCCTCACACACTGAGCCTCACATTCACACACACTTCAGCTGGGTCTGGATCACTGGATCCTGAGACTGGTCCCTGACACACTGAGCCTCACATTCACACACACTTCAGCTGGGTCTGGATCACTGGACCCTGAGACTTGTCCCTCACACACTGAGCCTCACATTCACACACACTTCAGCTGGGTCTGGATCACTGGACCCTGAGACTGTTCCCTCACACACTGAACCTCACATTCACACACACTTCAGCTGGGTCTGGATCACTGGACACTGAGACTGGTCCCTCACACACTGAGCCTCACATTCACACACACTTCAGCTGGGTCTGGATCACTGGACCTTGAGATTGGTCCCTCACACACTGAGCCTCACATTCACACACACTTCAGCTGGGTCTGGATCACTGGACCCTGAGGCTGGTCACTCACACACTGAGCCTCACATTCACACACACTTCAGCTGGGTCTGGTTCACTGGACCCTGAGACTGGTTCCACACACACTGAGCCTCACATTCACACACACTTCAGCTGGGTCTGGATCACTGGACCCTGAGACTGGTCCCTCACACACTGAGCCTCACATTCACACACACTTCAGCTGGGTCTGGATCACTGGATCCTGAGACTGGTCCCTCACACACTGAGCCTCACATTCACACACACTTCAGCTGGGTCTGGATCACTGGATTCAGAGACTGGTCCCTCACACACTGAGCCTCACATTTACACACACATCAGCTGGGTCTGGATCTCTGGACCCTGAGACTGGTCCCTCACACACTGAGCCTCACATTCACACACACTTCAGCTGGGTCTGGATCACTGGACACTGAGGCTGGTCCATCATACACTGAGCCTCACATTCACACGCACTTCAGCTGCGTCTGGATTACTGGACCCTGAGACTGGTTCCTCACACACTGAGCCTCACATTCACACAAACTTCAGCTGGGTCTGGATCACTTGACCCTGAGTCTGGTTCCTCACACACTGAGCCTCACATTCACACAAACTTCAGCTGGGTCTGGATCACTGGACCCTGAGACTGGTCCCTCACACACTGAGCCTCACATTCACACACACTTCAGCTGGGTCTGGATCACTGGACCCTGAGGCTGGTCCCTCACACACTGAGCCTCACATTCACACACACTTCAGCTGGGTCTGGATCACTGGACCCTGAGACTGGTCCCTCACACACTGAGCCTCACATTCACACACCCTTCAGCTGGGTCTGGATCACTGGATCCTGAGACTGGTCCCTCACACACTGAGCCACACATTCACACCCACTTCAGCTGGGTCTGGATCACTGGACCCTGAGGCAGGTCCCTCACACACTGAGCCTCACATTCACACACACTTCAGCTGGGTCTGGATCACTGGACCCTGAGACTGGTCCCTCACACACTGAGCCTCACATTCACACACACTTCAGCTGGGTCTGGATCACTGGACCCTGAGACTGGTCCCTCACACACTGAGCCTCACATTCACACACACTTCAGCTCGGTCTGGATCACTGGACCCTGAGACTGGTCCCTCACACACTGAGCCTCACATTCACACACACTTCAGCTGGGTCTGGATCACTGGATCCTGAGACTGGTCCCTCACACACTGAGCCTCACATTCACACACACTTCAGCTGGGTCTGGATCACTGGACCCTGAGACTGGTCCCTCACACACTGAGCCTCACATTCACACACACTTCAGCTGGGTCTGGATCACTAGACCCTGAGACTGGTCCCTCACACACTGAGCCTCACATTCACACACACTTCAGCTGGGTCTGGATCACTGGATCCTGAGACTGGTCCCTCACACAATGAGCCTCACATTCACACACACTTCAGCTGGGTCTGGATCACTGGACTCTGAGATTGGTCCATCACACACTGAGCCTCACATTCACACACACTTCAGCTGGGTCTGGATCACTGGATCCTGAGACTGGTCCCTCACACACTGAGCCTCACATTCACACACACTTCAGCTGGGTCTGGATCACTGGACCCTGAGACTTGTCCCTCACACACTGAGCCTCACATTCACACACACTTCAGCTGGGTCTGGATCACTGGACCCTGAGACTGGTCCCTCACACACTGAACCTCACATTCACACACACTTCAGCTGGGTCTGGATCACTGGACACTGAGACTGGTCCCTCAAACACTGAGCCTCACATTCACACACACTTCAGCTGGGTCTGGATCACTGGACCTTGAGACTGGTCCCTCACACACTGAGCCTCACATTCACACACACTTCAGCTGGGTCTGGATCACTGGACCCTGAGGCTGGTCACTCACACACTGAGCCTCACATTCACACACACTTCAGCTGGGTCTGGATCACTGGACCCTGAGACTGGTTCCTCACACACTGAGCCTCACATTCACACACACTTCAGCTGGGTCTGGATCACTGGACCCTGAGACTGGTCCCTCACACACTGAGCCTCACATTCACACACACTTCAGCTGGGTCTGGATCACTGGACCTTGAGACTGGTCCCTCACACACTGAGCCTCACATTCACACACACTTCAGCTGGCTCTGGATCACTGGACCCTGAGGCTGGTCACTCACACACTGAGCCTCACATTCACACACACTTCAGCTGGGTCTGGATCACTGGACCCTGAGACTGGTCCCTCACACACTGAGCCTCACATTTACACACACTTCAGCTGGGTCTGGATCACTGGACCCTGAGACTGGTCCCTCACACACTGAGCCTCACATTCACACACACTTCAGCTGGGTCTGTATCACTGGACCCTGAGGCTGGTCCCTCATACGCTGAGCCTCACATTCACACACACTTCAGCTGGGTCTGGATCACTGGACCCTGAGACTGGTTCCTCACACACTGAGCCTCACATTCACACACACTTCAGCTGGGTCTGGATCACTAGACCCTGAGTCTGGTTCCTCACACACTGAGCCTCACATTCACACACACTTCAGCTGTGTCTCGATCACTGGACCCTGAGACTGGTCCCTCACACACTGAGCCTCACATTCGCACACACTTCAGCTGGGTCTGGATCACTGGACACTGAGACTGGTCCCTCACACACTGAGCCTCACATTCACACACACTTCAGCTGGGTCTGGATCACTGGACCCTGAGACTGGTCCCTCACACACTGAGCCTCACATTCACACACACTTCAGCTGGGTCTGGATCACTGGACCCTGAGGCTGGTCCCTCACACACTGAGCCTCACATTCACACACACATCAGCTGGGTCTGGATCACTGGACCCTGAGACTGGTCCCTCACACACTGAGCCTCACATTCACATACACTTCAGCTGGGTCTGGATCACTGGACCCTGAGACTGGTCTCTCACACACTGAGCCTCACATTCACACACACTTCAGCTGGGTCTGGTTCACTGGACGCTGAGACTGGTCCCTCACACACTAAGCCTCACATTCACACACACTTCAGCTGGGTCTGGATCACTGGACCCTGAGACTTGTCCCTCACACACTGAGCCTCACATTCACACACATTTCAGCTGGGTTTGGATCACTGGACCCTGAGGCTGGTCCCTCACACACTGAGCCTCACATTCACACACACTTCAGCTGGGTCTGGATCACTGGAACCTGAGACTGGTTCCTCACACACTGAGCCTCACATTCACACACACTTCAGCTGGGTCTGGATCACTGGACCCTGAGACTGGTCCCTCACACACTGAGCCTCACATTCATACACACTTCAGCTGGGTCTGGATCACTGGACCTGAGACTGGTCCCTCACAAACTGAGCCTCACATTCACACATATTTCAGCTGGGTCTGGATCACTGGATTCAGAGACTGGTCCCTCACACACTGAGCCTCACATTCACACACACTTCAGCTGGGTCTGGATCACTGGACCCTGAGACTGGTCCCTCACACACTGAGCCTCACATTCACACACACTTCAGCTGGGTCTGGATCACTGGACCCTGAGACTGGTCCCTCAAACATTGAGCCTCACATTCACACACACTCTTCAGCTGGGTCTGGATCACTGGACCCTGAGACTGGTCCCTCACACGCTGAGCATCACATTCACACACACTTCAGCTGGGTCTGGATCACTGGAACCTGAGACTGGTCCCTCACACACTGAGCCTCACATTCACACACACTTCAGCTGGGTCTGGATCACTGGACCCTGAGGCTGGTCCCTCACACACTGAGCCTCACATTCACACACACTTCAGCTGGGTCTGGATCACTGGACCCTGAGACTGGTCCCTCACACACTGAGCCTCACATTCACACACACTTCAGCTGGGTCTGGATCACTGGACCCTGAGATTGGTCCCTCACACACTGAGCCTCACATTCACACACACTTCAGCTGGGTCTGGATCACTGGACCCTGAGAATGGTCCCTCACACACTGAGCCTCACATTCACACACACTTCAGCTGGGTCTGGATCACTAGACCATGAGACTGGTCCCTCACACACTGAGCCTCACATTCACATACACTTCAGCTGGGTCTGGATCACTGGACCCTGAGACAGGTCTCTCACACACTGAGCCACACATTCACACACACTTCAGCTGGGTCTGGATCACTGGACGCTTAGACTGGTCCCTCATACACTAAGCCTCACATTCACACACACTTCAGCTGGGTCTGGATCACTGGACCCTGAGACTGGTCCCTCACACACTGAGCCTCACATGAACACACACTTCAGCTGGGTCTGGATCACTGGACCCTGAGACTGGTCCCTCACACACTGAGCCTCACATTCACACACACTTCATCTGGGTCTGGATCACTGGACCCTGAGACTGGTCCCTCACACACTGAGCCTCACAGTCACACACACTTCAGCTGGGTCTGGATCAGTGGACCCTGAGACTGGTCCCTCACACACTGAGCCTCACAGTCACACACACTTCAGTTGGGTCTGGATCACTGGACCCTGAGACTGGTCCCTCACACACTGAGCCTCACATTCACACACACTTCAGCAGGGTCTGGATCACTGGACCCTGAGACTGGTCCCTCACACACTGAGCCTCACATTCACACACACTTCAGCTGGGACTGGATCACTGGACACTGAGGCTGGTACCTCACACACTGAGCCTCACATTCACACACAATTCAGCTGGGTCTGGATCATTGGACCCTGAGACTGGTCTTTCACACACTGAGCCTCACATTCACACACACTTCAGCTGGATCTGGAACACTGGACCCTGAGACTGGTCCCTCACACACTGAGCCTCACATTCACACACACTTCAGCTGGGTCTGGATCACTGGACCCTGAGACTGGTCCCTCACGCACTGAGCCTCACATTCACACGCACTTCAGCTGGATCTGGATCACTGGACCCTGTGACTGGTCCCTCACACACTGAGCCTAACATTT
This sequence comes from Pristiophorus japonicus, assembly GCF_044704955.1. Classification (NCBI taxonomy): domain Eukaryota; kingdom Metazoa; phylum Chordata; class Chondrichthyes; family Pristiophoridae; genus Pristiophorus; species Pristiophorus japonicus. Next base: position 2,886,594 of record NW_027254707.1, on the reverse strand, counting down.
ACACACACTTCAGCTGGGTCTGGATCACTGGACCATGAGACAGGTGCCTCAAAAACTGAACCTCACTTTCACACACACTTCAGCTGGGTCTGGATCACTGAACCCTGAGACTGGTCCCTCACACACTGAGCCTCACAGTCACACACACTTCAGCTCTGTCTGGATCACTGGACCCTGAGACTGGTCCATCACACACTGAGCCTCACATTCACACACACTTCAGCTGGGTCTGGATCACTGGACCCTGAGACTGGTCCCTCACACACTGAGCCTCACATTCACACACACTTCAGCTGGGTCTGGATCACTGGACCCTGAGACTGGTCCCTCACACACTGAGCCTCACATTCACACACACTTCAGCTGGGTCTGGATCACTGGACCCTGAGACTGGTTCCTCACACACTGAGCCTCACATTCACACACACTTCAGCTGGGTATGGATCACTGGACCCTGAGACTGGTCCCTCATACACTGAGCCTCACATTCACACACACTTCAGCTGGGTCTGGATCACTGGACCCTGAGACTGGTCCCTCACATACTGAGCCTTACATTCACACACACTTCAGCTGGGTCAGAATCACTGGATCCTGAGACTGGTCCCGCACACACTTTGCTTCACATTCACACACACCTCAGCAGGGTCTGGATCACTGGACCCTGAGACTGTTGTCTCACACACTGAGCCTCACATTCACACGCACTTCAGCTGGGTCTGGATCACTGGACCCTGAGACTGGTTCCTCACACACTGAGCCTCACATTCACACACACTTCAGCTGGGTCTGGATCACTGGGCCCTGAGACTTGTCCCTCACACACGGAGCCTCACATTCACACACACTTCAGCTGGGTCTGGATCACTGGACCCTGAGACTGGTCCCTCACACACTGAGCCTCACATTCACACACAGTTCAGCTGCGTCTGGATCACTGGACACTGAGACTGGTCCCTGACACACTGAGCCTCACATTCACACACACTTCAGCTGGGTCTGGATCACTGGACCTTGAGACTGGTCCCTCACACACTGAGCCTCACATTCACACACACTTCAGCTGGGTCTGGATCACTGGACCCTGAGGCTGGTCACTCACACACTGAGCCTCACATTCACACACACTTCAGCTGGGTCTGGATCACTGGACCCTGAGACTGGTTCCTCACACACTGAGCCTCACATTCACACACACTTCAGCTGGGTCTGGATCACTGGACCGTGAGACTGGTCCATCACACACTGAGCCTCACATTCACACACTCTTCAGCTGGGTCTGGATCACTGGACCCTGAGACTGGTCCCTCACACACTGAGCCTCACATTCACACACACTTCAGCTGGGTCTGGATCACTGGACCCTGAGGCTGGTCCCTCACACACTGAGCCTCACATTCACACACACTTCAGCTGGGTCTGGAACACTGGACCCTGAGACTGGTCCCTCACACACTGAGCCTCACATTCACACACACTTCAGCTGGGTCTGGATCACTGGACCCTGAGACTGGTCCCTCACACACTGAGCCTCACATTCACACACACTTCATCTGGGTCTGGATCACTAGACCATGAGACTGGTCCCTCACACACTGAGACTCACATTCACACACACTTCAGCTGGATCTGGATCACTGGACCCTGAGACTGGTCCCTCACACAATGAGCCTCACATTCACACACACTTCAGCTGGGTCTGGATCACTGGACCGTGAGACTGGTCCATCACACACTGAGCCTCACATTCACACACTCTTCAGCTGGGTCTGGATCACTGGACCCTGAGACTGGTCCAACACACACTGAGCCTCACATTCACACACACTTCAGCTGGGTCTGGATCACTGGACCCTGACGCTGGTCCCTCACACACTGAGCCTCACATTCACACACACTTCAGCTGGGTCTGGATCACTGGACCCTGAGACTGGTCCCTCACACACTGAGCCTTACATTCACACACACTTCAGCTGGGTCTGGATCACTGGACCCTGAGACTGGTCCCTCACACAGTGAGCCTCACATTCACACACACTTCAGCTGGGTCTGGATCACTGGACCCTGAGACTGGTCCCTCACACACTGAGCCTCACATTCACACACACTTCAGCTGGGTCTGGATCACTAGACCATGAGACTGGTCCCTCACACACTGAGTCTCACATTCACATACACTTCAGCTGGGTCTGGATCACTGGACCCTGAGACTGGTCCCTCACACACTAAGCCTCACATTCACACACACTTCAGCTGGGTCTGGATCACTGGAACCTGAGACTGGTCCCTCACACACTGAGCCTCACATTCACACACACTTCAGCTGGGTCTGGATCACTGGACCCTGAGACTGGTCCCTCACACACTGAGCCTCACATTCACACACACTTCAGCTGGGTCTGGATCACTGGACCCTGAGACTGGTTCCTCACACACTGAGCCTCACATTCACACACACTTCAGCTGGGTCTGGATCACTGGACCATGAGGCTGGTCCCTCACACACTGAGCCTCACATTCACACACACTTCAGCTGGGTCTGGATCACTGGAACGTGAGACTGGTCCATCACACACTGAGCCTCACATTCACACGCACTTCAGCTGGGTCTGGATCACTGGACCCTGAGACTGGTCACTCACACACTGAGCCTCACATTCACACACACTTCAGCTGGGTCTGGATCACTAGACCATGAGACTGGTCCCTCACACACTGAGCCTCACATTCACATACACTTCAGCTCGGTCTGGATCACTGGACCCTGAGACTTGTCCCTCACACACTGAGCCTCACATTCACACACACTTCAGCTGGGTCTGGATCACTGGACCCTGAGACTGGTCCCTCACACACTGAGCCTCACATTCACACACACTTCAGCTGGGTCTGGATCACTGGACCCTGAGGCTGGTCCCTCACACACTGAGCCTCACATTCACACACACATCAGCTGGGTCTGGATCACTGGACCCTGAGACTGGTCCCTCACACACTGAGCCTCACATTCACATACACTTCAGCTGGGTCTGGATCACTGGACCCTGAGACTGGTCTCTCACACACTGAGCCTCACATTCACACACACTTCAGCTGGGTCTGGTTCACTGGACGCTGAGACTGGTCCCTCACACACTAAGCCTCACATTCACACACACTTCAGCTGGGTCTGGATCAGTGGACCCTGAGACTTGTCCCTCACACACTGAGCCTCACATTCACACACATTTCAGCTGGGTCTGGATCACTGGACCCTGAGGCTGGTCCCTCACACACTGAGCCTCACATTCACACACACTTCAGCTGGGTCTGGATCACTGGAACCTGAGACTGGTTCCTCACACACTGAGCCTCACATTCACACACACTTCAGCTGGGTCTGGATCACCTGACCCTGAGACTGGTCCCTCACACACTGAGCCTCACATTCACACACACTTCAGCTGGGTCTGGATCACTGGACCTGAGACTGGTCCCTCACACACTGAGCCTCACATTCACACATATTTCAGCTGGGTCTGGATCACTGGATTCAGAGACTGGTCCCTCACACACTGAGCCTCACATTCACACACACTTCAGCTGGGTCTGGATCACTGGACACTGAGACTGGTCCCTCACACACTGAGCCTCACATTCACACACTCTTCAGCTGGGTCTGGATCACTGGACCCTGAGACTGGTCCCTCACACACTGAGCCTCACATTCACACACACTTCAGCTGGGTCTGGATCACTGGACCCTGAGACTGGTCCCTCACACACTGAGCCTCACATGAACACACACTTCAGCTGGGTCTGGATCACTGGACCCTGAGACTGGTCCCTCACACACTGAGCCTCACATTCACACACACTTCAGCTGGGTCTGGATCACTGGACCCTGAGACTGGTCCCTCACACACTGAGCCTCACAGTCACACACACTTCAGCTGGGTCTGGATCAGTGGACCCTGAGACTGGTCCCTCACACACTGAGCCTCACAGTCACACACACTTCAGTTGGGTCTGGATCACTGGACCCTGAGACTGGTCCCTCACACACTGAGCCTCACATTCACACACAATTCAGCTGGGTCTGGATCATTGGACCCTGAGACTGGTCTCTCACACACTGAGCCTCACATTCACACACACTTCAGCTGGATCTGGAACACTGGACCCTGAGACTGGTCCCTCACACACTGAGCCTCAATTTCACACACACTTCAGCTGGGTCTGGATCACTGGACCCTGAGACTGGTCCCTCACGCACTGAGCCTCACATTCACACGCACTTCAGCTGGATCTGGATCACTGGACCCTGAGACTGGTCCCTCACACACTGAGCCTCACATTCACACACACTTCAGCTGGGTCTGGATCACTTGACCCTGAGTCTGGTTCCTCACACACTGAGCCTCACATTCACACAAACTTCAGCTGGGTCTGGATCACTGGACCCTGAGACTGGTCCCTCACACACTGAGCCTCACATTCACACACACTTCAGCTGGGTCTGGATCACTGGACCCTGAGGCTGGTCCCTCACACACTGAGCCTCACATTCACACACACTTCAGCTGGGTCTGGATCACTGGACCCTGAGACTGGTCCCTCACACACTGAGCCTCACATTCACACACCCTTCAGCTGGGTCTGGATCACTGGATCCTGAGACTGGTCCCTCACACACTGAGCCACACATTCACACCCACTTCAGCTGGGTCTGGATCACTGGACCCTGAGGCAGGTCCCTCACACACTGAGCCTCACATTCACACACACTTCAGCTGGGTCTGGATCACTGGACCCTGAGACTGGTCCCTCACACACTGAGCCTCACATTCACACACACTTCAGCTGGGTCTGGATCACTGGACCCTGAGACTGGTCCCTCACACACTGAGCCTCACATTCACACACACTTCAGCTCGGTCTGGATCACTGGACCCTGAGACTGGTCCCTCACACACTGAGCCTCACATTCACACACACTTCAGCTGGGTCTGGATCACTGGATCCTGAGACTGGTCCCTCACACACTGAGCCTCACATTCACACACACTTCAGCTGGGTCTGGATCACTGGACCCTGAGACTGGTCCCTCACACACTGAGCCTCACATTCACACACACTTCAGCTGGGTCTGGATCACTAGACCCTGAGACTGGTCCCTCACACACTGAGCCTCACATTCACACACACTTCAGCTGGGTCTGGATCACTGGATCCTGAGACTGGTCCCTCACACAATGAGCCTCACATTCACACACACTTCAGCTGGGTCTGGATCACTGGACTCTGAGATTGGTCCATCACACACTGAGCCTCACATTCACACACACTTCAGCTGGGTCTGGATCACTGGATCCTGAGACTGGTCCCTCACACACTGAGCCTCACATTCACACACACTTCAGCTGGGTCTGGATCACTGGACCCTGAGACTTGTCCCTCACACACTGAGCCTCACATTCACACACACTTCAGCTGGGTCTGGATCACTGGACCCTGAGACTGGTCCCTCACACACTGAACCTCACATTCACACACACTTCAGCTGGGTCTGGATCACTGGACACTGAGACTGGTCCCTCAAACACTGAGCCTCACATTCACACACACTTCAGCTGGGTCTGGATCACTGGACCTTGAGACTGGTCCCTCACACACTGAGCCTCACATTCACACACACTTCAGCTGGGTCTGGATCACTGGACCCTGAGGCTGGTCACTCACACACTGAGCCTCACATTCACACACACTTCAGCTGGGTCTGGATCACTGGACCCTGAGACTGGTTCCTCACACACTGAGCCTCACATTCACACACACTTCAGCTGGGTCTGGATCACTGGACCCTGAGACTGGTCCCTCACACACTGAGCCTCACATTCACACACACTTCAGCTGGGTCTGGATCACTGGACCTTGAGACTGGTCCCTCACACACTGAGCCTCACATTCACACACACTTCAGCTGGCTCTGGATCACTGGACCCTGAGGCTGGTCACTCACACACTGAGCCTCACATTCACACACACTTCAGCTGGGTCTGGATCACTGGACCCTGAGACTGGTCCCTCACACACTGAGCCTCACATTTACACACACTTCAGCTGGGTCTGGATCACTGGACCCTGAGACTGGTCCCTCACACACTGAGCCTCACATTCACACACACTTCAGCTGGGTCTGTATCACTGGACCCTGAGGCTGGTCCCTCATACGCTGAGCCTCACATTCACACACACTTCAGCTGGGTCTGGATCACTGGACCCTGAGACTGGTTCCTCACACACTGAGCCTCACATTCACACACACTTCAGCTGGGTCTGGATCACTAGACCCTGAGTCTGGTTCCTCACACACTGAGCCTCACATTCACACAAACTTCAGCTGGGTCTGGATCACTGGACCCTGAGACTGGTCCCTCACACACTGAGCCTCACATTCACGCACACTTCAGCTGGGTCTGGTTCACTGGACCCTGAGACTGGTCCCTCACACTCTGAGCCTCACATTCACACACACTTCAGCTGTGTCTCGATCACTGGACCCTGAGACTGGTCCCTCACACACTGAGCCTCACATTCGCACACACTTCAGCTGGGTCTGGATCACTGGACACTGAGACTGGTCCCTCACACACTGAGCCTCACATTCACACACACTTCAGCTGGGTCTGGATCACTGGACCCTGAGACTGGTCCCTCACACACTGAGCCTCACATTCACACACACTTCAGCTGGGTCTGGATCATTGGACCCTGAGACTGGTCTCTCACACACTGAGCCTCACATTCACACACACTTCAGCTGGATCTGGAACACTGGACCCTGAGACTGGTCCCTCACACACTGAGCCTCAATTTCACACACACTTCAGCTGGGTCTGGATCACTGGACCCTGAGACTGGTCCCTCACGCACTGAGCCTCACATTCACACGCACTTCAGCTGGATCTGGATCACTGGACCCTGAGACTGGTCCCTCACACACTGAGCCTCACATTCACACACACTTCAGCTGGGTCTGGATCACTTGACCCTGAGTCTGGTTCCTCACACACTGAGCCTCACATTCACACAAACTTCAGCTGGGTCTGGATCACTGGACCCTGAGACTGGTCCCTCACACACTGAGCCTCACATTCACACACACTTCAGCTGGGTCTGGATCACTGGACCCTGAGGCTGGTCCCTCACACACTGAGCCTCACATTCACACACACTTCAGCTGGGTCTGGATCACTGGACCCTGAGACTGGTCCCTCACACACTGAGCCTCACATTCACACACACTTCAGCTGGGTCTGGATCACTGGACCCTGAGACTGGTCCCTCACACACTGAGCCTCACATTCACACACCCTTCAGCTGGGTCTGGATCACTGGATCCTGAGACTGGTCCCTCACACACTGAGCCACACATTCACACCCACTTCAGCTGGGTCTGGATCACTGGACCCTGAGGCAGGTCCCTCACACACTGAGCCTCACATTCACACACACTTCAGCTGGGTCTGGATCACTGGACCCTGAGACTGGTCCCTCACACACTGAGCCTCACATTCACACACACTTCAGCTGGGTCTGGATCACTGGACCCTGAGACTGGTCCCTCACACACTGAGCCTCACATTCACACACACTTCAGCTCGGTCTGGATCACTGGACCCTGAGACTGGTCCCTCACACACTGAGCCTCACATTCACACACACTTCAGCTGGGTCTGGATCACTGGATCCTGAGACTGGTCCCTCACACACTGAGCCTCACATTCACACACACTTCAGCTGGGTCTGGATCACTGGACCCTGAGACTGGTCCCTCACACACTGAGCCTCACATTCACACACACTTCAGCTGGGTCTGGATCACTAGACCCTGAGACTGGTCCCTCACACACTGAGCCTCACATTCACACACACTTCAGCTGGGTCTGGATCACTGGATCCTGAGACTGGTCCCTCACACAATGAGCCTCACATTCACACACACTTCAGCTGGGTCTGGATCACTGGACTCTGAGATTGGTCCATCACACACTGAGCCTCACATTCACACACACTTCAGCTGGGTCTGGATCACTGGATCCTGAGACTGGTCCCTCACACACTGAGCCTCACATTCACACACACTTCAGCTGGGTCTGGATCACTGGACCCTGAGACTTGTCCCTCACACACTGAGCCTCACATTCACACACACTTCAGCTGGGTCTGGATCACTGGACCCTGAGACTGGTCCCTCACACACTGAACCTCACATTCACACACACTTCAGCTGGGTCTGGATCACTGGACACTGAGACTGGTCCCTCAAACACTGAGCCTCACATTCACACACACTTCAGCTGGGTCTGGATCACTGGACCTTGAGACTGGTCCCTCACACACTGAGCCTCACATTCACACACACTTCAGCTGGGTCTGGATCACTGGACCCTGAGGCTGGTCACTCACACACTGAGCCTCACATTCACACACACTTCAGCTGGGTCTGGATCACTGGACCCTGAGACTGGTTCCTCACACACTGAGCCTCACATTCACACACACTTCAGCTGGGTCTGGATCACTGGACCCTGAGACTGGTCCCTCACACACTGAGCCTCACATTCACACACACTTCAGCTGGGTCTGGATCACTGGACCTTGAGACTGGTCCCTCACACACTGAGCCTCACATTCACACACACTTCAGCTGGCTCTGGATCACTGGACCCTGAGGCTGGTCACTCACACACTGAGCCTCACATTCACACACACTTCAGCTGGGTCTGGATCACTGGACCCTGAGACTGGTCCCTCACACACTGAGCCTCACATTTACACACACTTCAGCTGGGTCTGGATCACTGGACCCTGAGACTGGTCCCTCACACACTGAGCCTCACATTCACACACACTTCAGCTGGGTCTGGATCACTAGACCCTGAGTCTGGTTCCTCACACACTGAGCCTCACATTCACACAAACTTCAGCTGGGTCTGGATCACTGGACCCTGAGACTGGTCCCTCACACACTGAGCCTCACATTCACGCACACTTCAGCTGGGTCTGGTTCACTGGACCCTGAGACTGGTCCCTCACACTCTGAGCCTCACATTCACACACACTTCAGCTGTGTCTCGATCACTGGACCCTGAGACTGGTCCCTCACACACTGAGCCTCACATTCGCACACACTTCAGCTGGGTCTGGATCACTGGACACTGAGACTGGTCCCTCACACACTGAGCCTCACATTCACACACACTTCAGCTGGGTCTGGATCACTGGACCCTGAGACTGGTCCCTCACACACTGAGCCTCACATTCACACACACTTCAGCTGGGTCTGGATCACTGGACCCTGAGGCTGGTCCCTCACACACTGAGCCTCACATTCACACACACATCAGCTGGGTCTGGATCACTGGACCCTGAGACTGGTCCCTCACACACTGAGCCTCACATTCACATACACTTCAGCTGGGTCTGGATCACTGGACCCTGAGACTGGTCTCTCACACACTGAGCCTCACATTCACACACACTTCAGCTGGGTCTGGTTCACTGGAAGCTGAGACTGGTCCCTCACACACTAAGCCTCACATTCACACACACTTCAGCTGGGTCTGGATCACTGGACCCTGAGACTTGTCCCTCACACACTGAGCCTCACATTCACACACATTTCAGCTGGGTTTGGATCACTGGACCCTGAGGCTGGTCCCTCACACACTGAGCCTCACATTCACACACACTTCAGCTGGGTCTGGATCACTGGAACCTGAGACTGGTTCCTCACACACTGAGCCTCACATTCACACACACTTCAGCTGGGTCTGGATCACTGGACCCTGAGACTGGTCCCTCACACACTGAGCCTCACATTCATACACACTTCAGCTGGGTCTGGATCACTGGACCTGAGACTGGTCCCTCACAAACTGAGCCTCACATTCACACATATTTCAGCTGGGTCTGGATCACTGGATTCAGAGACTGGTCCCTCACACACTGAGCCTCACATTCACACACACTTCAGCTGGGTCTGGATCACTGGACCCTGAGACTGGTCCCTCACACACTGAGCCTCACATTCACACACACTTCAGCTGGGTCTGGATCACTGGACCCTGAGACTGGTCCCTCAAACATTGAGCCTCACATTCACACACACTCTTCAGCTGGGTCTGGATCACTGGACCCTGAGACTGGTCCCTCACACGCTGAGCATCACATTCACACACACTTCAGCTGGGTCTGGATCACTGGAACCTGAGACTGGTCCCTCACACACTGAGCCTCACATTCACACACACTTCAGCTGGGTCTGGATCACTGGACCCTGAGGCTGGTCCCTCACACACTGAGCCTCACATTCACACACACTTCAGCTGGGTCTGGATCACTGGACCCTGAGACTGGTCCCTCACACACTGAGCCTCACATTCACACACACTTCAGCTGGGTCTGGATCACTGGACCCTGAGATTGGTCCCTCACACACTGAGCCTCACATTCACACACACTTCAGCTGGGTCTGGATCACTGGACCCTGAGAATGGTCCCTCACACACTGAGCCTCACATTCACACACACCTCAGCTGGGTCTGGATCACTAGAACATGAGACTGGTCCCTCACACACTGAGCCTCACATTCACATACACTTCAGCTGGGTCTGGATCACTGGACCCTGAGACAGGTCTCTCACACACTGAGCCACACATTCACACACACTTCAGCTGGGTCTGGATCACTGGACGCTTAGACTGGTCCCTCATACACTAAGCCTCACATTCACACACACTTCAGCTGGGTCTGGATCACTGGACTCTGAGACTGGTCCCTCACACACTGAGCCTCACATGAACACACACTTCAGCTGGGTCTGGATCACTGGACCCTGAGACTGGTCCCTCACACACTGAGCCTCACATTCACACACACTTCATCTGGGTCTGGATCACTGGACCCTGAGACTGGTCCCTCACACACTGAGCCTCACAGTCACACACACTTCAGCTGGGTCTGGATCAGTGGACCCTGAGACTGGTCCCTCACACACTGAGCCTCACAGTCACACACACTTCAGTTGGGTCTGGATCACTGGACCCTGAGACTGGTCCCTCACACACTGAGCCTCACATTCACACACACTTCAGCAGGGTCTGGATCACTGGACCCTGAGACTGGTCCCTCACACACTGAGCCTCACATTCACACACACTTCAGCTGGGACTGGATCACTGGACACTGAGGCTGGTACCTCACACACTGAGCCTCACATTCACACACAATTCAGCTGGGTCTGGATCATTGGACCCTGAGACTGGTCTTTCACACACTGAGCCTCACATTCACACACACTTCAGCTGGATCTGGAACACTGGACCCTGAGACTGGTCCCTCACACACTGAGCCTCACATTCACACACACTTCAGCTGGGTCTGGATCACTGGACCCTGAGACTGGTCCCTCACGCACTGAGCCTCACATTCACACGCACTTCAGCTGGATCTGGATCACTGGACCCTGAGACTGGTCCCTCACACACTGAGCCTCACATTCACACACACTTCAGCTGGGTCTGGATCACTGGACCATGAGACAGGTGCCTCAAAAACTGAACCTCACTTTCACACACACTTCAGCTGGGTCTGGATCACTGAACCCTGAGACTGGTCCCTCACACACTGAGCCTCACAGTCACACACACTTCAGCTCTGTCTGGATCACTGGACCCTGAGACTGGTCCATCACACACTGAGCCTCACATTCACACACACTTCAGCTGGGTCTGGATCACTGGACCCTGAGACTGGTCCCTCACACACTGAGCCTCACATTCACACACACTTCAGCTGGGTCTGGATCACTGGACCCTGAGACAGGTCTCTCACACACTGAGCCACACATTCACACACACTTCAGCTGGGTCTGGATCACTGGACGCTTAGACTGGTCCCTCATACACTAAGCCTCACATTCACACACACTTCAGCTGGGTCTGGATCACTGGACTCTGAGACTGGTCCCTCACACACTGAGCCTCACATGAACACACACTTCAGCTGGGTCTGGATCACTGGACCCTGAGACTGGTCCCTCACACACTGAGCCTCACATTCACACACACTTCATCTGGGTCTGGATCACTGGACCCTGAGACTGGTCCCTCACACACTGAGCCTCACAGTCACACACACTTCAGCTGGGTCTGGATCAGTGGACCCTGAGACTGGTCCCTCACACACTGAGCCTCACAGTCACACACACTTCAGTTGGGTCTGGATCACTGGACCCTGAGACTGGTCCCTCACACACTGAGCCTCACATTCACACACACTTCAGCAGGGTCTGGATCACTGGACCCTGAGACTGGTCCCTCACACACTGAGCCTCACATTCACACACACTTCAGCTGGGACTGGATCACTGGACACTGAGGCTGGTACCTCACACACTGAGCCTCACATTCACACACAATTCAGCTGGGTCTGGATCATTGGACCCTGAGACTGGTCTTTCACACACTGAGCCTCACATTCACACACACTTCAGCTGGATCTGGAACACTGGACCCTGAGACTGGTCCCTCACACACTGAGCCTCACATTCACACACACTTCAGCTGGGTCTGGATCACTGGACCCTGAGACTGGTCCCTCACGCACTGAGCCTCACATTCACACGCACTTCAGCTGGATCTGGATCACTGGACCCTGAGACTGGTCCCTCACACACTGAGCCTCACATTCACACACACTTCAGCTGGGTCTGGATCACTGGACCATGAGACAGGTGCCTCAAAAACTGAACCTCACTTTCACACACACTTCAGCTGGGTCTGGATCACTGAACCCTGAGACTGGTCCCTCACACACTGAGCCTCACAGTCACACACACTTCAGCTCTGTCTGGATCACTGGACCCTGAGACTGGTCCATCACACACTGAGCCTCACATTCACACACACTTCAGCTGGGTCTGGATCACTGGACCCTGAGACTGGTCCCTCACACACTGAGCCTCACATTCACACACACTTCAGCTGGGTCTGGATCACTGGACCCTGAGACTGGTCCCTCACACACTGAGCCTCACATTCACACACACTTCAGCTGGGTCTGGATCACTGGACCCTGAGACTGGTTCCTCACACACTGAGCCTCACATTCACACACACTTCAGCTGGGTATGGATCACTGGACCCTGAGACTGGTCCCTCATACACTGAGCCTCACATTCACACACACTTCAGCTGGGTCTGGATCACTGGACGCTGAGACTGGTCCCTCACATACTGAGCCTTACATTCACACACACTTCAGCTGGGTCAGAATCACTGGATCCTGAGACTGGTCCCGCACACACTGTGCTTCACATTCACACACACCTCAGCAGGGTCTGGATCACTGGACCCTGAGACTGTTGTCTCACACACTGAGCCTCACATTCACACGCACTTCAGCTGGGTCTGGATCACTGGACCCTGAGACTGGTTCCTCACACACTGAGCCTCACATTCACACACACTTCAGCTGGGTCTGGATCACTGGGCCCTGAGACTTGTCCCTCACACACTGAGCCTCACATTCACACACACTTCAGCTGGGTCTGGATCACTGGACCCTGAGACTGGTCCCTCACACACTGAGCCTCACATTCACACACAGTTCAGCTGCGTCTGGATCACTGGACACTGAGACTGGTCCCTGACACACTGAGCCTCACATTCACACACACTTCAGCTGGGTCTGGATCACTGGACCTTGAGACTCGTCCCTCACACACTGAGCCTCACATTCACACACACTTCAGCTGGGTCTGGATCACTGGACCCTGAGGCTGGTCACTCACACACTGAGCCTCACATTCACACACACTTCAGCTGGGTCTGGATCACTGGACCCTGAGACTGGTTCCTCACACACTGAGCCTCACATTCACACACACTTCAGCTGGGTCTGGATCACTGGACCGTGAGACTGGTCCATCACACACTGAGCCTCACATTCACACACTCTTCAGCTGGGTCTGGATCACTGGACCCTGAGACTGGTCCCTCACACACTGAGCCTCACATTCACACACACTTCAGCTGGGTCTGGATCACTGGACCCTGAGGCTGGTCCCTCACACACTGAGCCTCACATTCACACACACTTCAGCTGGGTCTGGAACACTGGACCCTGAGACTGGTCCCTCACACACTGAGCCTCACATTCACACACACTTCAGCTGGGTCTGGATCACTGGACCCTGAGACTGGTCCCTCACACACTGAGCCTCACATTCACACACACTTCATCTGGGTCTGGATCACTAGACCATGAGACTGGTCCCTCACACACTGAGACTCACATTCACACACACTTCAGCTGGATCTGGATCACTGGACCCTGAGACTGGTCCCTCACACAATGAGCCTCACATTCACACACACTTCAGCTGGGTCTGGATCACTGGACCGTGAGACTGGTCCATCACACACTGAGCCTCACATTCACACACTCTTCAGCTGGGTCTGGATCACTGGACCCTGAGACTGGTCCAACACACACTGAGCCTCACATTCACACACACTTCAGCTGGGTCTGGATCACTGGACCCTGACGCTGGTCCCTCACACACTGAGCCTCACATTCACACACACTTCAGCTGGGTCTGGATCACTGGACCCTGAGACTGGTCCCTCACACACTGAGCCTTACATTCACACACACTTCAGCTGGGTCTGGATCACTGGACCCTGAGACTGGTCCCTCACACAGTGAGCCTCACATTCACACACACTTCAGCTGGGTCTGGATCACTGGACCCTGAGACTGGTCCCTCACACACTGAGCCTCACATTCACACACACTTCAGCTGGGTCTGGATCACTAGACCATGAGACTGGTCCCTCACACACTGAGCCTCACATTCACATACACTTCAGCTGGGTCTGGATCACTGGACCCTGAGACTGGTCCCTCACACACTAAGCCTCACATTCACACACACTTCAGCTGGGTCTGGATCACTGGAACCTGAGACTGGTCCCTCACACACTGAGCCTCACATTCACACACACTTCAGCTGGGTCTGGATCACTGGACCCTGAGACTGGTCCCTCACACACTGAGCCTCACATTCACACACACTTCAGCTGGGTCTGGATCACTGGACCCTGAGACTGGTTCCTCACACACTGAGCCTCACATTCACACACACTTCAGCTGGGTCTGGATCACTGGACCATGAGGCTGGTCCCTCACACACTGAGCCTCACATTCACACACACTTCAGCTGGGTCTGGATCACTGGAACGTGAGACTGGTCCATCACACACTGAGCCTCACATTCACACGCACTTCAGCTGGGTCTGGATCACTGGACCCTGAGACTGGTCACTCACACACTGAGCCTCACATTCACACACACTTCAGCTGGGTCTGGATCACTAGACCATGAGACTGGTCCCTCACACACTGAGCCTCACATTCACATACACTTCAGCTCGGTCTGGATCACTGGACCCTGAGACTGGTCTCTCACACACTGAACCTCACATTCACACACACTTCAGCTGGGTCTGGTTCACTGGACGCTGAGACTGGTCCCTCACACAATAAGCCTCACATTCACACACACTTCAGCTGGGTCTGGATCACTGGACCCTGAGACTTGTCCCTCACACACTGAGCCTCACATTCACACACACTTCAGCTGGGTCTGGATCACTGGACCCTGAGACTGGTCCCTCACACACTGAGCCTCACATTCACACACACTTCAGCTGGGTCTGGATCACTGGACCCTGAGGCTGGTCCCTCACACACTGAGCCTCACATTCACACACACATCAGCTGGGTCTGGATCACTGGACCCTGAGACTGGTCCCTCACACACTGAGCCTCACATTCACATACACTTCAGCTGGGTCTGGATCACTGGACCCTGAGACTGGTCTCTCACACACTGAGCCTCACATTCACACACACTTCAGCTGGGTCTGGTTCACTGGACGCTGAGACTGGTCCCTCACACACTAAGCCTCACATTCACACACACTTCAGCTGGGTCTGGATCAGTGGACCCTGAGACTTGTCCCTCACACACTGAGCCTCACATTCACACACATTTCAGCTGGGTCTGGATCACTGGACCCTGAGGCTGGTCCCTCACACACTGAGCCTCACATTCACACACACTTCAGCTGGGTCTGGATCACTGGAACCTGAGACTGGTTCCTCACACACTGAGCCTCACATTCACACACACTTCAGCTGGGTCTGGATCACTGGACCCTGAGACTGGTCCCTCACACACTGAGCCTCACATTCACACACACTTCAGCTGGGTCTGGATCACTGGACCTGAGACTGGTCCCTCACACACTGAGCCTCACATTCACACATATTTCAGCTGGGTCTGGATCACTGGATTCAGAGACTGGTCCCTCACACACTGAGCCTCACATTCACACACACTTCAGCTGGGTCTGGATCACTGGACACTGAGACTGGTCCCTCACACACTGAGCCTCACATTCACACACACTTCAGCTGGGTCTGGATCACTGGACCCTGAGACTGGTCCCTCAAACATTGAGCCTCACATTCACACACACTCTTCAGCTGGGTCTGGATCACTGGACCCTGAGACTGGTCCCTCACACACTGAGCATCACATTCACACACACTTCAGCTGGGTCTGGATCACTGGAACCTGAGACTGGTCCCTCACACACTGAGCCTCACATTCACACACACTTCAGCTGGGTCTGGATCACTGGACACTGAGACTGGTCCCTCACACACTGAGCCTCACATTCACACACACTTCAGCTGGGTCTGGATCACTGGACCGTGAGACTGGTCCATCACACACTGAGCCTCACATTCACACACTCTTCAGCTGGGTCTGGATCACTGGACCCTGAGACTGGTCCCTCACACACTGAGCCTCACATTCACACACACTTCAGCTGGTCTGGATCACTGGACCCTGAGGCTGGTCCCTCACACACTGAGCCTCACATTCACACACACTTCAGCTGGGTCTGGATCACTGGACCCTGAGACTGGTCCCTCACACACTGAGCCTCACATTCACACACACTTCTGCTGGGTCTGGATCACTGGACCCTGAGACTGGTCCCTCACACAGTGAGCCTCACATTCACACACACTTCAGCTGGGTCTGGATCACTGGACCCTGAGACTGGTCCCTCACACACTGAGCCTCATATTCACACACACTTCAGCTGGGTCTGGATCACTAGACCATGAGACTGGTCCCTCACACACTGAGTCTCACATTCACATACACTTCAGCTGGGTCTGGATCACTGGACCCTGAGACTGGTCCCTCACACACTGAGCCACACATTCACACACACTTCAGCTGGGTCTGGATCACTGGACGCTTAGACTGGTCCCTCATACACTAAGCCTCACATTCACACACACTTCAGCTGGGTCTGGATCACTGGACCCTGAGACTGGTCCCTCACACACTGAGCCTCACATTCACACACACTTCAGCTGGGTCTGGATCACTGGACCCTGAGACTGGTCCCTCACACACTGAGCCTCACATGAACACACACTTCAGCTGGGTCTGGATCACTGGACCCTGAGACTGGTCCCTCACACACTGAGCCTCACATTCACACACACTTCAGCTGGGTCTGGATCACTGGACCCTGAGACTGGTCCCTCACACACTGAGCCTCACAGTCACACACACTTCAGCTGGGTCTGGATCAGTGGACCCTGAGACTGGTCCCTCACACACTGAGCCTCACAGTCACACACACTTCAGTTGGGTCTGGATCACTGGACCCTGAGACTGGTCCCTCACACACTGAGCCTCACATTCACACACACTTCAGCAGGGTCTGGATCACTGGACCCTGAGACTGGTCCCTCACACACTGAGCCTCACATTCACACACACTTCAGCTGGGTCTGGATCACTGGACCCTGAGGCTGGTACCTCACACACTGAGCCTCACATTCACACACAATTCAGCTGGGTCTGGATCATTGGACCCTGAGACTGGTCTCTCACACACTGAGCCTCACATTCACACACACTTCAGCTGGATCTGGAACACTGGACCCTGAGACTGGTCCCTCACACACTGAGCCTCAATTTCACACACACTTCAGCTGGGTCTGGATCACTGGACCCTGAGACTGGTCCCTCACGCACTGAGCCTCACATTCACACGCACTTCAGCTGGATCTGGATCACTGGACCCTGAGACTGGTCCCTCACACACTGAGCCTCACATTCACACACACTTCAGCTGGGTCTGGATCACTGGACCCTGAGACAGGTGCCTCAAAAACTGAACCTCACTTTCACACACACTTCAGCTGGGTCTGGATCACTGAACCCTGAGACTGGTCCCTCACACACTGAGCCTCACAGTCACACACATTTCAGCTGTGTCTGGATCACTGGACCCTGAGACTGGTCCATCACACACTGAGCCTCACATTCACACACACTTCAGCTGGGTCTGGATCACTGGAACCTGAGACTGGTCCCTCACACACTGAGCCTCACATTCACACACACTTCAGCTGGGTCTGGATCACTGGACCCTGAGACTTGTCCCTCAAACACTGAGCCTCACATTCACACACACTTCAGCTGGGTCTGGATCACTGGACCCTGAGACTGGTCCCTCACACACTGAGCCTCACATTCACACACAGTTCAGCTGCGTCTGGATCACTGGACACTGAGACTGGTCCCTGACACACTGAGCCTCACATTCACACACACTTCAGCTGGGTCTGGATCACTGGACCTTGAGACTGGTCCCTCACACACTGAGCCTCACATTCACACACACTTCAGCTGGGTCTGGATCACTGGACCCTGAGGCTGGTCACTCACACACTGAGCCTCACATTCACACACACTTCAGCTGGGTCTGGATCACTGGACCCTGAGACTGGTTCCTCACACACTGAGCCTCACATTCACACACACTTCAGCTGGGTCTGGATCACTAGACCCTGAATCTGGTTCCTCACACACTGAGCCTCACATTCACACAAACTTCAGCTGGGTCTGGATCACTGGACCCTGAGAGTGGTCCCTCACACACTGAGCCTCACATTCACGCACACTTCAGCTGGGACTGGATCACTGGACCCTGAGACTGTTCCCTCACACACTGAGCCTCACATTCACACACACTTCAGCAGGGTCTGGATCACTGGACCCTGAGACTGGTCCCTCACACACTGAGCCTCACATTCACACACACTTCAGCTGGGTCTGGATCACTGGACCCTGAGACTGGACCCTCACACACTGAGCCTCACAGTCACACACACTTCAGCTGGGTCTGGATCAGTGGACCCTGAGACTGGTCCCTCACACACTGAGCCTCACAGTCACACACACTTCAGTTGGGTCTGGATCACTGGACCCTGAGACTGGTCCCTCACACACTGAGCCTCACATTCACACACACTTCAGCAGGGTCTGGATCACTGGACCCTGAGACTGGTCCCTCACACACTGAGCCTCACATTCACACACACTTCAGCTGGGTCTGGATCACTGGACCCTGAGGCTGGTACCTCACACACTGAGCCTCACATTCACACACAATTCAGCTGGGTCTGGATCATTGGACCCTGAGACTGGTCTCTCACACACTGAGCCTCACATTCACACACACTTCAGCTGGATCTGGAACACTGGACCCTGAGACTGGTCCCTCACACACTGAGCCTCAATTTCACACACACTTCAGCTGGGTCTGGATCACTGGACCCTGAGACTGGTCCCTCACGCACTGAGCCTCACATTCACACGCACTTCAGCTGGATCTGGATCACTGGACCCTGAGACTGGTCCCTCACACACTGAGCCTCACATTCACACACACTTCAGCTGGGTCTGGATCACTGGACCCTGAGACAGGTGCCTCAAAAACTGAACCTCACTTTCACACACACTTCAGCTGGGTCTGGATCACTGAACCCTGAGACTGGTCCCTCACACACTGAGCCTCACAGTCACACACATTTCAGCTGTGTCTGGATCACTGGACCCTGAGACTGGTCCATCACACACTGAGCCTCACATTCACACACACTTCAGCTGGGTCTGGATCACTGGAACCTGAGACTGGTCCCTCACACACTGAGCCTCACATTCACACACACTTCAGCTGGGTCTGGATCACTGGACCCTGAGACTTGTCCCTCAAACACTGAGCCTCACATTCACACACACTTCAGCTGGGTCTGGATCACTGGACCCTGAGACTGGTCCCTCACACACTGAGCCTCACATTCACACACAGTTCAGCTGCGTCTGGATCACTGGACACTGAGACTGGTCCCTGACACACTGAGCCTCACATTCACACACACTTCAGCTGGGTCTGGATCACTGGACCTTGAGACTGGTCCCTCACACACTGAGCCTCACATTCACACACACTTCAGCTGGGTCTGGATCACTGGACCCTGAGGCTGGTCACTCACACACTGAGCCTCACATTCACACACACTTCAGCTGGGTCTGGATCACTGGACCCTGAGACTGGTTCCTCACACACTGAGCCTCACATTCACACACACTTCAGCTGGGTCTGGATCACTAGACCCTGAATCTGGTTCCTCACACACTGAGCCTCACATTCACACAAACTTCAGCTGGGTCTGGATCACTGGACCCTGAGAGTGGTCCCTCACACACTGAGCCTCACATTCACGCACACTTCAGCTGGGACTGGATCACTGGACCCTGAGACTGTTCCCTCACACACTGAGCCTCACATTCACACACACTTCAGCAGGGTCTGGATCACTGGACCCTGAGACTGGTCCCTCACGCACTGAGCCTCACATTCACACACACTTCAGCTGGGTCTGGATCACTGGACCCTGAGGCTGGTACCTCACACACTGAGCCTCACATTCACACACAATTCAGCTGGGTCTGGATCATTGGACCCTGAGACTGGACCCTCACACACTGAGCCTCACATTCACACACACTTCAGCTGGATCTGGAACACTGGACCCTGAGACTGGTCCCTCACACACTGAGCCTCACATTCACACACACTTCAGCTGGGTCTGGATCACTGGACCCTGAGACTGGTCCCTCACGCACTGAGCCTCACATTCACACGCACTTCAGCTGGATCTGGATCACTGGACCCTGAGACTGGTCCCTCACACACTGAGCCTCACATTCACACACACTTCAGCTGGGTCTGGATCACTGGACCCTGAGACAGGTGCCTCAAAAACTGAACCTCACTTTCACACACACTTCAGCTGGGTCTGGATCACTGAACCCTGAGACTGGTCCCTCACACACTGAGCCTCACAGTCACACACACTTCAGCTGTGTCTGGATCACTGGACCCTGAGACTGGTCCATCACACACTGAGCCTCACATTCACACACACTTCAGCTGGGTCTGGATCACTAGACCATGAGACTGGTCCCTCACACACTGAGCCTCACATTCACATACACTTCAGCTGGGTCTGGATCACTGGACCCTGAGACTGGTCCCTCACACACTGAGCCTCACAGTCACACACACTTCAGCTGTGTCTGGATCAGTGGACCCTGAGACTGGTCCCTCACACACTGAGCCTCACAGTTACACACACTTCAGTTGGGTCTGGATCACTGGACCCTGAGACTGGTCCCTCACACACTGAGCCTCACATTCACACACACTTCAGCAGGGTCTGGATCACTGGACCCTGAGACTGGTCCCTCACACACTGAGCCTCACATTCACACACACTTCAGCTGGGTCTGGATCACTGGACCCTGAGGCTGGTACCTCACACACTGAGCCTCACATTCACACACAATTCTGCTGGGTCTGGATCATTGGACCCTGAGACTGGTCTCTCACACACTGAGCCTCACATTCACACACACTTCAGCTGGATCTGGAACACTGGACCCTGAGACTGGTCCCTCACACACTGAGCCTCACATTCACACACACTTCAGCTGGGTCTGGATCACTGGACCCTGAGACTGGTCCCTCACGCACTGAGCCTCACATTCACACGCACTTCAGCTGGATCTGGATCACTGGACCCTGAGACTGGTCCCTCACACACTGAGCCTCACATTCACACACACTTCAGCTGGATCTGGATCACTGGACCCTGAGACAGGTGCCTCAAAAACTGAACCTCACTTTCACACACACTTCAGCTGGGTCTGGATCACTGAACCCTGAGACTGGTCCCTCACACACTGAGCCTCACAGTCACACACACTTCAGCTGTGTCTGGATCACTGGACCCTGAGACTGGTCCATCACACACTGAGCCTCACATTCACACACACTTCAGCTGGGTCTGGATCACTGGACCCTGAGACTGGTCCCTCACACACTGAGCCTCACATTCACACACACTTCAGCTGGGTCTGGATCACTGGACCCTGAGACTGGTCCCTCACACAGTGAGCCTCACATTCACACAAATTTCAGCTGGGTCTGGATCACTGGACCCTGAGGCTGGTCCCTCACACACTGAGCCTCACATTCACACACACTTCAGCTGGGTCTGGATCACTGGACCCTGAGACTGGTTCCTCACACACTGAGCCTCACATTCACACACACTTCAGCTGGGTTTGGATCACTGGACCCTGAGACTGGTCCCTCATACACTGAGCCTCACATTCACACACACTACAGCAGGGTCTGGATCACTGGACCCTGAGACTGGTCCCTCACATACTGAGCCTTACATTCACACACACTTCAGCTGGGTCAGAACCACTGGATCCTGAGACTGGTCCCGCACACACTGTGCTTCACATTCACACACACCTCAGCAGGGTCTGGATCACTGGACCCTGAGACTGTTGTCTCACACACTGAGCCTCACATTCACACACACTTCAGCTGGGTCTGGATCACTGGGCCCTGAGACTGGTCCCTCACACACTGAGCCTCACATTCACACACACTTCAGCTGGGTCTGGATCACTGGGCCCTGAGACTTGTCCCTCACACACTGAGCCTCACATTCACACACACTTCAGCTGGGTCTGGATCACTGGACCCTGAGACTGGTCCCTCACACACTGAGCCTCACATTCACACACAGTTCAGCTGCGTCTGGATCACTGGACACTGAGACTGGTCCCTGACACACTGAGCCTCACATTCACACACACTTCAGCTGGGTCTGGATCACTGGACCTTGAGACTGGTCCCTCACACACTGAGCCTCACATTCACACACACTTCAGCTGGGTCTGGATCACTGGACCCTGAGGCTGGTCACTCACACACTGAGCCTCACATTCACACACACTTCAGCTGGGTCTGGATCACTGGACCCTGAGACTGGTTCCTCACACACTGAGCCTCACATTCACACACACTTCAGCTGGTTCTGGTTCACTGGACGCTGAGACTGGTCCCTCACACACTAAGCCTCACATTCACACACACTTCAGCTGGGTCTGGATCACTGGACCCTGAGACTTGTCCCTCATACACTGAGCCTCACATTCACACACATTTCAGCTGGGTCTGGATCACTGGACCCTGAGACTGGTCCCTCAAACATTGAGCCTCACATTCACACACACTCTTCAGCTGGGTCTGGATCACTGGACCCTGAGACTGGTCCCTCACACACTGAGCATCACATTCACACACACTTCAGCTGGGTCTGGATCACTGGAACCTGAGACTGGTCCCTCACACACTGAGCCTCACATTCACACACACTTCAGCTGGGTCTGGATCACTAGACCCTGAATCTTGTTCCTCACACACTGAGCCTCACATTCACACACACTTCAGCTGGGTCTGGATCACTGGACACTGAGACTGGTCCCTCACACACTGAGCCTCACATTCACACACACTTCAGCTGGGTCTGGATCACTGGACCGTGAGACTGGTCCATCACACACTGAGCCTCACATTGACACACTCTTCAGCTGGGTCTGGATCACTGGACCCTGAGACCGGTCCCTCACACACTGAGCCTCACATTCACACACACTTCAGCTGGTCTGGATCACTGGACCCTGAGGCTGGTCCCTCACACACTAAGCCTCACATTCACACACACTTCAGCTGGGTCTGGATCACTGAACCCTGAGACTGGTCCCTCACACACTGAGCCTCACATTCACACACACTTCAGCTGGGTCTGGATCACTGGACCCTGAGACTGGTCCCTCACACACTGAGCCTCACATGAACACACACTTCAGCTGGGTCTGGAACACTGGACCCTGAGACTGGTCCCTCACACACTGAGCCTCACATTCACACACACTTCAGCTGGGTCTGGATCACTGGACCCCGAGACTGGTCCCTCACACACTGAGCCTCACAGTCACACACACTTCAGCTGGGTCTGGATCAGTGGACCCTGAGACTGGTCCCTCACACACTGAGCCTCACAGTCACACACACTTCAGTTGGGTCTGGATCACTGGACCCTGAGACTGGTCCCTCACACACTGAGCCTCACATTCACACACACTTCAGCAGGGTCTGGATCACTGGACCCTGAGACTGGTCCCTCACACACTGAGCCTCACATTCACACACACTTCAGCTGGGTCTGGATCACTGGACCCTGAGGCTGGTACCTCACACACTGAGCCTCACATTCACACACAATTCAGCTGGGTCTGGATCATTGGACCCTGAGACTGGTCTCTCACACACTGAGCCTCACATTCACACACACTTCAGCTGGATCTGGAACACTGGACCCTGAGACTGGTCCCTCACACACTGAGCCTCACATTCACACACACTTCAGCTGGGTCTGGATCACTGGACCCTGAAACTGGTCCCTCACGCACTGAGCCTCACATTCACACGCACTTCAGCTGGATCTGGATCACTGGACCCTGAGACTGGTCCCTCACACACTGAGCCTCACATTCACACACACTTCAGCTGGGTCTGGATCACTGGACCCTGAGACAGGTGCCTCAAAAACTGAATCTCACTTTCACACACACTTCAGCTGGGTCTGGATCACTGAACCCTGAGACTGGTCCCTCACACACTGAGCCTCACAGTCACACACACTTCAGCTGTGTCTGGATCACTGGACCCTGAGACTGGTCCATCACACACTGAGCATCACATTCACACACACTTCAGCTGGGTCTGGATCACTGGACCCTGAGACTGGTCCCTCACACACTGAGCCTCACATTCACACACACTTCAGCTGGGTCTGGATCACTGGACCCTGAGACTGGTCCCTCACACAGTGAGCCTCACATTCACACACATTTCAGCTGGGTCTGGATCACTGGACCCTGAGGCTGGTCCCTCACACACTGAGCCTCACATTCACACACACTTCAGCTGGGTCTGGATCACTGGACCCTGAGACTGGTTCCTCACACACTGAGCCTCACATTCACACACACTTCAGCTGGGTCTGGATCACTGGACCCTGAGACTGGTCCCTCATACACTGAGCCTCACATTCACACACACTTCAGCTGGGTCTGGATCACTGGACCCTGAGACTGGTCCCTCACATACTGAGCCTTACATTCACACACACTTCAGCTGGGTCAGAATCACTGGATCCTGAGACTGGTCCCGCACACACTGTGCTTCACATTCACACAAACCTCAGCAGGGTCTGGATCACTGGACCCTGAGACTGTTGTCTCACACACTGAGCCTCACATTCACACACACTTCAGCTGGGTCTGGATCACTGGACCCTGAGACTGGTCCCTCACACACTGAGCCTCACATTCACACACACTTCAGCTGGGTCTGGATCACTGGGCCCTGAGACTTGTCCCTCACACACTGAGCCTCACATTCACACACACTTCAGCTGGGTCTGGATCACTGGACCCTGAGACTGGTCCCTCACACACTGAGCCTCACATTCACACACAGTTCAGCTGCGTCTGGATCACTGGACACTGAGACTGGTCCCTGACACACTGAGCCTCACATTCACACACACTTCAGCTGGGTCTGGATCACTGGACCTTGAGACTGGTCCCTCACACACTGAGCCTCACATTCACACACACTTCAGCAGGGTCTGGATCACTGGACCCTGAGGCTGGTCACTCACACACTGAGCCTCACATTCACACACACTTCAGCTGGGTCTGGATCACTGGACCCTGAGACTGGTTCCTCACACACTGAGCCTCACATTCACACACACTTCAGCTGGGTCTGGATCACTAGACCCTGAATCTGGTTCCACACACACTGAGCCTCACATTCACACAAACTTCAGCTGGGTCTGGATCACTGGACCCTGAGAGTGGTCCCTCACACACTGAGCCTCACATTCACACACACTTCAGCTGGGTCTGGATCACTGGACCCTGAGACTGGTCCCTCACGCACTGAGCCTCACATTCACACGCACTTCAGCTGGATCTGGATCACTGGACCCTGAGACTGGTCCCTCACACACTGAGCCTCACATTCACACACACTTCAGCTGGGTCTGGATCACTGGACCCTGAGACAGGTGCCTCAAAAACTGAACCTCACTTTCACACACACTTCAGCTGGGTCTGGATCACTGAACCCTGAGACTGGTCCCTCACACACTGAGCCTCACAGTCACACACACTTCAGCTGTGTCTGGATCACTGGACCCTGAGACTGGTCCATCACACACTGAGCCTCACATTCACACACACTTCAGCTGGGTCTGGATCACTAGACCATGAGACTGGTCCCTCACACACTGAGCCTCACATTCACACACACTTCAGCTGGGTCTGGATCACTGGACGCTTAGACTGGTCCCTCATACACTAAGCCTCACATTCACACACACTTCAGCTGGGTCTGGATCACTGGACCCTGAGACTGGTCCCTCACACACTGAGCCTCACATTCACACACACTTCAGCTGGGTCTGGATCACTGGACCCTGAGACTGGTCCCTCACACACTGAGCCTCACATGAACACACACTTCAGCTGGGTCTGAATCACTGGACCCTGAGACTGGTCCCTCACACACTGAGCCTCACATTCACACACACTTCAGCTGGGTCTGGATCACTGGACCCTGAGACTGGTCCCTCACACACTGAGCCTCACAGTCACACACACTTCAGCTGGGTCTGGATCAGTGGACCCTGAGACTGGTCCCTCACACACTGAGCCTCACAGTCACACACACTTCAGTTGGGTCTGGATCACTGGACCCTGAGACTGGTCCCTCACACACTGAGCCTCACATTCACACACACTTCAGCAGGGTCTGGATCACTGGACCCTGAGACTGGTCCCTCACACACTGAGCCTCACATTCACACACACTTCAGCTGGGTCTGGATCACTGGACCCTGAGGCTGGTACCTCACACACTGAGCCTCACATTCACACACAATTCAGCTGGGTCTGGATCATTGTACCCTGAGACTGGTCCCTCACACACTGAGCCTCACATTCACACACACTTCAGCTGGGTCTGGATCACTGGACCCTGAGACTGGTCCCTCACGCACTGAGCCTCACATTCACACGCACTTCAGCTGGATCTGGATCACTGGACCCTGAGACAGGTGCCTCAAAAACTGAACCTCACTTTCACACACACTTCAGCTGGGTCTGGATCACTGAACCCTGAGACTGGTCCCTCACACACTGAGCCTCACAGTCACACACACTTCAGCTGTGTCTGGATCACTGGACCCTGAGACTGGTCCATCACACACTGAGCCTCACATTCACACACACTTCAGCTGGGTCTGGATCACTGGACACTGAGACTGGTCCCTCACACACTGAGCCTCACATTCACACACACTTCAGCTGGGTCTGGATCACTGGACCCTGAGACTGGTCCCTCACACAGTGAGCCTCACATTCACACACATTTCAGCTGGGTCTGGATCACTGGACCCTGAGGCTGGTCCCTCACACACTGAGCCTCACATTCACACACACTTCAGCTGGGTCTGGATCACTGGACCCTTAGACTGGTTCCTCACACACTGAGCCTCACATTCACACACACTTCAGCTGGGTCTGGATCACTGGACCCTGAGACTGGTCCCTCATACACTGAGCCTCACATTCACACACACTTCAGCTGGGTCTGGATCACTGGACCCTGAGACTGGTCCCTCACATACTGAGCCTTACATTCACACACACTTCAGCTGGGTCAGAATCACTGGATCCTGAGACTGGTCCCGCACACACTGTGCTTCACATTCACACACACCTCAGCAGGGTCTGGATCACTGGACCCTGAGACTGTTGTCTCACACACTGAGCCTCACATTCACACACACTTCAGCTGGGTCTGGATCACTGGACCCTGAGACTGGTACCTCACACACTGAGCGTCACATTCACACACACTTCAGCTGGGTCTGGATCACTGGGCCCTGAGACTTGTCCCTCACACACTGAGCCTCACATTCACACACACTTCAGCTGGGTCTGGATCACTGGACCCTGAGACTGGTCCCTCACACACTGAGCCTCACATTCACACACAGTTCAGCTGCGTCTGGATCACTGGACACTGAGACTGGTCCCTGACACACTGAGCCTCACATTCACACACACTTCAGCTGGGTCTGGATCACTGGACCTTGAGACTGGTCCCTCACACACTGAGCCTCACATTCACACACACTTCAGCTGGGTCTGGATCACTGGACCCTGAGGCTGGTCACTCACACACTGAGCCTCACATTGACACACACTTCAGCTGGGTCTGGATCACTGGACCCTGAGACTGGTTCCTCACTCACTGAGCCTCACATTCACACATACTTCAGCTGGGTCTGGATTACTAGACCCTGAATCTGGTTCTTCACACACTGAGCCTCACATTCACACAAACTTCAGCTGGGTCTGGATCACTGGACCCTGAGAGTGGTCCCTCACACACTGAGCCTCACATTCACGCACACTTCAGCTGGGTCTGGATCACTGGACCCTGAGACTGTTCCCTCACACACTGAGCCTCACATTCACACACACTTCAGCAGGGTCTGGATCACTGGACCCTGAGACTGGTCCCTCACACACTGAGCCTCACATTCACACACACTTCAGCTGGGTCTGGATCACTGGACCCTGAGGCTGGTACCTCACACACTGAGCCTCACATTCACACACAATTCAGCTGGGTCTGGATCATTGGACCCTGAGACTGGTCTCTCACACACTGAGCCTCACATTCACACACACTTCAGCTGGATCTGGAACACTGGACCCTGAGACTGGTCCCTCACACACTGAGGCTCACATTCACACACACTCCAGCTGGGTCTGGATCACTGGACCCTGAGACTGGTCCCTCACGCACTGAGCCTCACATTCACACGCACTTCAGCTGGATCTGGATCACTGGACCCTGAGACTGGTCCCTCACACACTGAGCCTCACATTCACACACACTTCAGCTGGGTCTGGATCACTGAACCCTGAGACTGGTCCCTCACACACTGAGCCTCACAGTCACACACACTTCAGCTGTGTCTGGATCACTGGACCCTGAGACTGGTCCATCACACACTGAGCCTCACATTCACACACACTTCAGCTGGGTCTGGATCACTGGACCCTGAGACTGGTCCCTCACACACTGAGCCTCACATTCACACACACTTCAGCTGGGTCTGGATCACTGGACCCTGAGACTGGTCCCTCACACAGTGAGCCTCACATTCACACACATTTCAGCTGGGTCTGGATCACTGGACCCTGAGGCTGGTCCGTCACACACTGAGCCTCACATTCACACACACTTCAGCTGGGTCTGGATCACTGGACCCTGAGACTGGTTCCTCACACACTGAGCCTCACATTCACACACACTTCAGCTGGGTCTGGATCACTGGACCCTGAGACTGGTCCCTCATACACTGAGCCTCACATTCACAGACACTTCAGCTGGGTCTGGATCACTGGACCCTGAGACTGGTCCCTCACATACTGAGCCTTACATTCACACACACTTCAGCTGGGTCAGAATCACTGGATCCTCAGACTGGTCCCGCACACACTGTGCTTCACATTCACACACACCTCAGCAGGGTCTGGATCACTGGACCCTGAGACTGTTGTCTCACACACTGAGCCTCACATTCACACACACTTCAGCTGGGTCTGGATCACTGGACCCTGAGACTGGTCCCTCACACACTGAGCCTCACATTCACACACACTTCAGCTGGGTCTGGATCACTGGGCCCTGAGACTTGTCCCTCACACACTGAGCCTCACATTCACACACACTTCAGCTGGGTCTGGATCACTGGACCCTGAGACTGGTCCCTCACACACTGAGCCTCACATTCACACACAGTTCAGCTGCGTCTGGATCACTGGACACTGAGACTGGTCCCTGACACACTGAGCCTCACATTCACACACACTTCAGCTGGGTCTGGATCACTGGACCTTGAGACTGGTCCCTCACACACTGAGCCTCACATTCACACACACTTCAGCTGGGTCTGGATCACTGGACCCTGAGGCTGGTCACTCACACACTGAGCCTCACATTCACACATACTTCAGCTGGGTCTGGATCACTGGACCCTGAGACTGGTTCCTCACACACTGAGCCTCACATTCACACACACTTCAGCTGGGTCTGGATCACTAGACCCTGAATCTGGTTCCTCACACACTGAGCCTCACATTCATACAAACTTCAGCTGGGTCTGGATCACTGGACCCTGAGAGTGGTCCCTCACACACTGAGCCTCACATTCACACAAACTTCAGCTGGGTCTGGATCACTGGACCCTGAGAGTGGTCCCTCACACACTGAGCCTCACATTCACGCACACTTCAGCTGGGTCTGGATCACTGGACCCTGAGACTGTTCCCTCACACACTGAGCCTCACATTCACACACACTTCAGCTGTGTCTAGATCACTGGACCCTGAGACTGGTCCCTCACACACTGATCCTCACATTCACACACACTTCAGCTGGGTCTGGATCACTGGACACTGAGACTGGTCCCTCACACACTGAGCCTCACATTCACATACACTTCAGCTGGGTCTGGATCACTGGACCGTGAGACTGGTCCATCACACACTGAGCCTCACATTCACACACTCTTCAGCTGGGTCTGGATCACTGGACCCTGAGACTGGTCCCTCACACACTGAGCCACACATTCACAGACACTTCAGCTGGGTCTGGATCACTGGACCCTGAGACTGGTCCCTCACACACTGAGCCTCACATTCACACACACTTCAGCTGGGTCTGGATCACTGGACCCTGAGACTGGTCCCTCAAACATTGAGCCTCACATTCACACACACTCTTCAGCTGGGTCTGGATCACTGGACCATGAGGCTGGTCCCTCACACACTGAGCCTCACATTCACACACACTTCAGCTGGGTCTGGATCACTGGACCCTGAGACTGGTCCCTCACACACTGAGCCTCACATTCACACACACTTCAGCCGGGTCTGGATCACTGGACCCTGAGACTGGTCCCTCACACACAGAGCCTCACATTCACACACACTTCATCTGGGTCTGGATCACTAGACCATGAGACTGGTCCCTCACACACTGAGCCTCACATTCACATACACTTCAGCTGGGTCT
>NW_027254707.1:2510000-2542500 GCF_044704955.1 Pristiophorus japonicus | reverse complement strand
GATACAGATAGACAGAGAGAGAGCACGAGAGAGACAGAAATAGAGAGAGAGAGAGGGAGAAACACAGAGAGAGTGAGAGAGAGAAAGACAGAAAGAGACGGTGACAGAGAGGGAGAGAGAGAGAGAATGACAGAGAGAGACAAGGATTGATAGAGAGGGAGAAATTGACAGAGAGAGATTGATAGAGAGATAGGGAAAGACAGAGATAAAGATAGGGAGAGATACTGAGAGAATGAGAGAGAGCACGAGAGAGACAGAAATGGAGAGAGAGAGAGAGAGACACAGAGAGAGAGTCAGAGAGAGAAAGACAGAAAGAGACGGTGACAGAGAGAGAGAGAGAGAAAGAGAGACAAAGAGAGAGACAGATAGAGAGAGAGAGAATGACAGAGAGAGGCAAGGATTGATAGAGAGGGAGAAATTTACAGAGAGAGAGATTGATAGAGAGAGAGGAAAAGACAGTGATAAAGACAGGGAGAGATACAGAGAGAATGAGAGACAGAGAGAGAGTGACAGAAAGAGAGGGTGACAGAGAGAGAGAGAGAGTGACAGAAAGAGAGGGTGAAGGAGAGAGATAGAGAGAGAGAGACAGAGAAAGAGACTGAGAGAAAGACAGAGAGATAGAGAGATAGAAATAGAGACAGAGAATGAGTAACACATAAATAGAGACAGAGAGACTGAAACACAGAGAGAGAGTGAGAGAGTGAGAGAGGGAGAGGGAGAAAAAGAGAGTGTGACAGAGAGAGAGAGACAGAGAGAGAGAGACATACGGAGAGAGAAACAGAGATGGAGAGAGAGATAGAGGGGGAGAAAGACAGAGAGAGACAGGGAGAGACTGAGAAACAGAAAGAGAGAGAGAGAGAGACAGAGAGAGAGAGAGAGGGAGCCAGAGACAGAGAGCTAGTTTGGGGATTGATACAGGGCTATGGGGAGAGAGCGGGGCAGTGGGATTAGTTTGGGGTTGATACAGGACTATGGGGAGAGATCGGGGCAGTGGGATTAGTTTATGGATTGATACAGGAATATGGGGCGAGAGCGGGGCAGTGGGATTAGTTTGGGAATTGATACAGGACTATGGGGAGAGAGCGGGGCAGTGGGATTAGTTTCGGGATTGATACAGGACTATGGGGAGAGAGCGGGGCAGTTGGATTAGTTTGGGGATTGATACAGGACTATGGGGAGAGAGCGGGGCAGTGGGATTAGTTTGGCGATTGATACAGGACTACGGGGAGTGAGCGGGGCAGTGGGATTAGTTTGAGGATTGATACAGGACTATGGGGAGAGAACGGGGCAGTGGGATTAGTTTGGAGAGTGACACAGGACTATGGGGAGAGAGCGGGGCAGTGGGATCAGTTTGGAGATTGATACAGGACGATGGGGAGAGAGCGGGGCAGTGGGATTAGTTTGGGGATTGATACAGGACTATGGGGAGAGAGCGGGGCTGTGGGATTAGTTTGGAGATTGATACACGACTATGGCGAGAGAGCGGGGCAGTGGGATTAGTTTCGAAATTGATACAGGACTATGAGGAGAGAGCGGGGCAGTGGGATTAGTTTGGGGATTGATGCAAACTATGGGGAGAGAGCAGGGCAGTGGGATTAGTTTGGGGATTGAAACAGGACTATGGGGAGAGAGCGGGGCAGTGGGATTAGTTTGGGTGAAATTGAGCACCCATTTTAAATGAGATGCGTAGTGACCATTTTACACCAGGACACGTGTCTGGGGGATCTGTGAACAAACCTGCTTTGCCTGCCTGGGCTCAGGGCTTTGTGTATTGGTCCCAGTCTCTGATCCTTCATGTGTTTGAAGAGTTTGAAGTTGGTCACACTATTTCATTCTTTCAGGGCATTGATGGTAAACAGCTTCAATCCTGTGTATCTGTGAGGGGGCGACACAATCGAATTTACACCTTATTCAAACCAACAAAACTTGCTTCTCCATTTCCTGCCCTGCGAAGATATCCTCCCATCAAACTCTCCCAGGGCAGGTACAGTGGGTTAGATACAGAATAAAGCTCCCTCTACACTGTCCCATCAAACACTCCCAGGGCAGGTATAGGGCGTTAGATACAGAGTATACTCCCTCTACACTGTCCCATCAAACACTCCCAGGGCAGGAACAGGGGGTTAGATACAGAGTAAAGCTCCCTCTACACTGTCCCTTCAAACACTCCCAGGACAGGTACAGGGGGCTAGATACAGAGTAAACCTCCCTCTACACTGTCCCATCAAACACTCCCAGGGCAGGTACAGGGGGTTAGATCCAGAGTATACTCCCTCTACACTGTCCCATCAAACACTCCCAGGGCAGGTACAGGGGGTTAGATACAAAGTATACTCCCTCTACACTGTCGCATCAAACACTCCCAGGGCAGGTACAGTGGGTGAGATAGATAGTAAAGCTCCCTCTACACTGTCCCATCAAACACTCCCAGGTCTAATACACCTTTAAGCAGCTAACGTTAAATTAGAGAGTCGTCGGACTCTGAAATCAATCTCCCAATGTTAACATAAAATGGCGACCATTAACAAATGTAAAATGGCTGACTGAAGATCGGTGTGTGCATTGTCACTGTGGTTCTGGAAGAGCTTCAGAGAGACAGAGAGAGAGCGAGGGAGAGATATACAGAGAAAGATACAGACATACAGACAGAATGAGACAGAGAGGGAGAGACACAGAGACAGGGAGAAGGAATCAGAGAGAGAGAGATTCAGAGAGGGAGAGAGTGAGAGACAGAGACAGACAGATAGAGAGAGAGATAGAGAGGCAGTCAGACAGAGGGAGACAGAGCGAGAGAGAGATGGAAATAGTCAGGAGAGAGAGAGAGACAGAGAGAGACACGGAGAGAAACACAGAGAGAGGGAGAGAGATTGAGAGAGAAAGGGATAGAGAAAGAGAGAGGGAGAGAGAGAGAGAGACTGAGAGAGAGAGAGTGACAGAGACAGAGAAGGAGAGAGACAGACACAGAGAGAGAGAGAGAGAGAGAGATGGAAATAGACAGAAGAGAGAGAGACAGAGATAGAGAGACATAGAGAGAGACAGAGAGAAATCGAGAGAATGAGAGAGAGAGAGACAGAGAGAAAGTGATAGAGAGACAGTGAGAAAACGAGACAGAGAGAGAGACAGAGAGAGTAATTTTGACAGAGAGAGAGAGAGACAGAGAGTGTCACAGAGAGGGAGAGTGAGACAGACAGAGAGAGAGAGGGATAGAGAGAGATAGGCAGAGAGAGACAGAGAGAGAAAATGAGACAGAGAGAGAGAGGGAGAGAGAGAGACAGTGAGAGTGAGATAGAGAGAGACAGAGAGGGGAACAGAGAGGGAGACCGAGACAGACAGAGAGAGAGATAGACAGAGAGAGACAGAGAGACAGAGAGAGAGAGGGATAGAGAGAGAGGGATAGAGGGAGAGAGGATTGAGGGAGAGTGATAGATGTAGAGAGAGATCGAGAGAGAGAGAGAGAGACAGAGATAAAGAGACAGAGAGAGAGAGCAAGGGAGAGAGAGAATGAGAGAGAGAGTGAGAGAGATAGTGAGAGGAACAGAGAGAGGGGCAGAGAGAGAGAGACAGAGCGAGAGTGAGAAAGAGAGGGAAAGAGACAGGAGAGAGAGACAGAGACAGAGAGAGAAATTCAGAGACACAGAGAGACAGAGCAACAGAGAGGGACAGAGAGACAGAAAGAAGCAGAGAGAGAGAGAGGGATAGAGTGAGAGAGCAATAGAATGGGAGAGAGAGAGAGAGACAGAGCGAGAGAGACTGAGAGATAGAGACAGAGAGAGAGACAGAGAGAGAGAGACAGAGAGAGAGAGACAGAGAGAGAGACAGAGAAAAAGACAGAGAGAGAGAGACAGAGAGAGAGAGAGACAGAGAGAGAGATAGAGATACAGAGAGAGAGTGAGGGACAGAGAGAGAGGGAGAGAGAGAGCGAGAGAGAGCAAGAGGAACAGGGAGGGACAGAGAGAGAGAAAGAGAGAGACAGAGTGAGAGAGAGGGACAGAGAGTGGGAGAGAGAGGGAGAGAGAGAGAGAAACAGAAAGAGAGAGTGAGAGGGAGAGAGAAAGAGACAGAGAGGGAGACAGATAGACACAGAGAGAGTGAAAGAGAGAGAGAGAGAGAGACCGAGCGGGTGACAGAAGAGAGACAGAGAGAGAGAGATCGTGTGAGACAGAGAGAGAGACAGAGAGAGGGACAGAGAGAGAGAGAGAGTATTTGTGTGTGTGTATCTCTCTCTATCTGTCTCCCTGTATAGATTCTGGGATTGATACAGGGCTATGGGGAGAGAGCGGGGCAGTGGGATATTTTTGGGGATTGATACATGACTATGGGGAGAGAGTAGGGCAGTGGGATTAGTTTGGGGATTGATACAGGACTATGGGGAGAGAGTAGGGCAGTGGGATTAGTTTGGGGATTGATACAGGGCTATGAGGAGAGAGCGGGGCAGTGGGATTAGTTTGGGATTGATACAGGACTATGGGCAGAGAGCTGGGCAGTGGGATTAGTCTGGGGATTGATACAGGACAATGGGGAGAGAGCGGGGCAGTGGGATTAGTTTGGGGATTGAAACGGGACTATGGGGAGAGGAGGGCAGTGGGATTAGTTTGGTGATTGATACACGACTATGGGGAGAGAGCGGGGCAGTGGGATTAGTTTGGGGACTGATACACGACTATGGGGAGAGAGCGGGGCAGTGGGATTAGTTTGAGTATTGATACAGGACTATGGGGAGAGAACGGGGCAGTGGGATTAGTTTGGAGAGTGATACAGGACTATGGGGAGAGAGCGGGGCAGTGGGATCAGTTTGGAGATTGATACAGGACGATGGGGAGAGAGCGGGGCAGTGGGATTAGTTTGGGGATTGATACAGGACTATGGGGAGAGAGCGGGGCAGTGGGATTAGTTTGGAGATTGATACACGACTATGGCGAGAGAGCGGGGCAGTGGGATTAGTTTCGGAATTGATACAGGACTATGAGGAGAGAGCGGGGCAGTGGGATTAGTTTGGGGATTGATGCAAACTATGGGGAGAGAGCAGGGCAGTGGGATTAGTTTGGGGATTGAAACAGGACTATGGGGAGAGAGCGGGGCAGTGGGATTAGTTTGGGTGAAATTGAGCACCCATTTTACATGAGATGCGTAGTGACCATTTTACACCAGGACACGTGTCTGGGGGATCTGTGAACAAACCTGGTTTGCCTGCCTGGGCTCAGGGCTTTGTGTATTGGTCCCAGTCTCTGATCCTTCATGTGTTTGAAGAGTTTGAAGTTGGTCACACTATTTCATTCTTTCAGGGCATTGATGGTAAACAGCTTCAATCCTGTGTATCTGTGAGGGGGCGACACAATCGAATTTACACCTTATTCAAACCAACAAAACTTGCTTCTCCATTTCCTGCCCTGCGAAGATATCCTCCCATCAAACTCTCCCAGGGCAGGTACAGTGGGTTAGATACAGAATAAAGCTCCCTCTACACTGTCCCATCAAACACTCCCAGGGCAGGTATAGGGGGTTAGATACAGAGTATACTCCCTCTACAATGTCCCATCAAACACTCCCAGGGCAGGAACAGGGGGTTAGATACAGAGTAAAGCTCCCTCTACACTGTCCCTTCAAACACTCCCAGGACAGGTACAGGGGGCTAGATACAGAGTAAACCTCCCTCTACACTGTCCCATCAAACACTCCCAGGGCAGG
This sequence comes from Pristiophorus japonicus, assembly GCF_044704955.1. NCBI lineage: Eukaryota > Metazoa > Chordata > Chondrichthyes > Pristiophoridae > Pristiophorus > Pristiophorus japonicus. Next base: position 2,536,815 of record NW_027254707.1, on the reverse strand, counting down.
TACAGGGGGTTAGATCCAGAGTATACTCCCTCTACACTGTCCCATCAAACACTCCCAGGGCAGGTACAGGGGGTTAGATACAAAGTATACTCCCTCTACACTGTCGCATCAAACACTCCCAGGGCAGGTACAGGGGGTGAGATAGATAGTAAAGCTCCCTCTACACTGTCCCATCAAACACTCCCAGGGCTAATACACCTTTAAGCAGCTAACGTTAAATTAGAGAGTCGTCGGTCTCTGAAATCAATCTCCCAATGTTAACATAAAATGGCGACCATTAACAAATGTAAAATGGCTGACTGAAGATCGGTGTGTGCATTGTCACTGTGGTTCTGGAAGAGCTTCAGAGAGACAGAGAGAGAGCGAGGGAGAGATATACAGAGAAAGATACAGACATACAGACAGAATGAGACAGAGAGGGAGAGACACAGAGACAGGGAGAAGGAATCAGAGAGAGAGAGAGTCAGAGAGGGAGAGAGGGAGAGACAGAGACAGACAGATAGAGAGAGAGATAGAGAGGCAGTCAGACAGAGGGAGACAGAGCGAGAGAGAGATGGAAATAGTCAGGAGAGAGAGAGAGACAGAGAGAGACACGGAGAGAAACACAGAGAGAGGGAGAGAGATTGAGAGAGAAAGGGATAGAGAAAGAGAGAGGGAGAGAGAGAGAGAGACTGAGAGAGAGAGAGTGACAGAGACAGAGAAGGAGAGAGACAGACACAGAGAGAGAGAGAGAGTGAGAGATGGAAATAGACAGAAGAGAGAGAGACAGAGATAGAGAGACAGAGAGAGAGACAGAGAGAAATCGAGAGAATGAGAGAGAGAGAGACAGAGAGAAAGTGATAGAGAGACAGTGAGAAAACGAGACAGAGAGAGAGACAGAGAGAGTAATTTTGACAGAGAGAGAGAGAGACAGAGAGTGTCACAGAGAGGGAGAGTGAGACAGACAGAGAGAGAGAGGGATAGAGAGTGATAGGCAGAGAGAGACAGAGAGAGAAAATGAGACAGAGAGAGAGAGGGAGAGAGAGAGACAGTGAGAGTGAGATAGAGAGAGACAGAGAGGGGAACAGAGAGGGAGACCGAGACAGACAGAGAGAGAGATAGACAGAGAGAGACAGAGAGACAGAGAGAGAGAGGGATAGAGAGAGAGGGATAGAGGGAGAGAGGATTGAGGGAGAGTGATTGATGTAGAGAGAGATCGAGAGAGAGAGAGAGAGACAGAGATAAAGAGACAGAGAGAGAGAGCAAGGGAGAGAGAGAATGAGAGAGAGAGTGAGAGAGATAGTGAGAGGAACAGAGAGAGGGGCAGAGAGAGAGAGACAGAGCGAGAGTGAGAAAGAGAGGGAAAGAGACAGGAGAGAGAGACAGAGACAGAGAGAGAAATTCAGAGACACAGAGAGACAGAGCAACAGAGAGGGACAGAGAGACAGAAAGAAGCAGAGAGAGAGAGAGGGATAGAGTGAGAGAGCAATAGAATGGGAGAGAGAGAGAGAGACAGAGCGAGAGAGACTGAGAGATAGAGACAGAGAGAGAGACAGAGAGAGAGAGACAGAGAGAGAGAGACAGAGAGAGAGACAGAGAAAAAGACAGAGAGAGAGAGACAGAGAGAGAGAGAGACAGAGAGAGAGATAGAGATTCAGAGAGAGAGTGAGGGACAGAGAGAGAGGGAGAGAGAGAGCGAGAGAGAGCAAGAGGAACAGGGAGGGACAGAGAGAGAGAAAGAGAGAGACAGAGTGAGAGAGAGGGACAGAGAGTGGGAGAGAGAGGGAGAGAGAGAGAGAAACAGAAAGAGAGAGTGAGAGGGAGAGAGAAAGAGACAGAGAGGGAGACAGATAGACACAGAGAGAGTGAAAGAGAGAGAGAGAGAGAGACCGAGCGGGTGACAGAAGAGAGACAGAGAGAGAGAGATCGTGTGAGACAGAGAGAGAGACAGAGAGAGGGACAGAGAGAGAGAGAGAGTATTTGTGTGTGTGTATCTCTCTCTATCTGTCTCCCTGTATAGATTCTGGGATTGATACAGGGCTATGGGGAGATAGCGGGGCAGTGGGATATTTTTGGGGATTGATACATGACTATGGGGAGAGAGTAGGGCAGTGGGATTAGTTTGGGGATTGATACAGGACTATGGGGAGAGAGTAGGGCAGTGGGATTAGTTTGGGGATTGATACAGGGCTATGAGTAGAGAGCGGGGCAGTGGGATTAGTTTGGGATTGATACAGGACTATGGGCAGAGAGCTGGGCAGTGGGATTAGTCTGGGGATTGATACAGGACAATGGGGAGAGAGCGGGGCAGTGGGATTAGTTTGGGGATTGATACGGGACTATGGGGAGAGGAGGGCAGTGGGATTAGTTTGGTGATTGATACACGACTATGGGGAGAGAGCGGGGCAGTGGGATTAGTTTGGGGACTGATACACGACTATGGGGAGAGAGCGGGGCAATGGGATTAGTTTCGGGATTGATACAGGAATATGAGGAGAGAGCGGGGCAGTGGGATTAGTTTGGGGAGTGATACAGGACTATGGGGAGAGAGCGGGGCAGTGGGATTAGTTTGGGTGAAATTGAGCACCCATTTTACATGAGATGCGTAGTGACCATTTTACACCAGGACACGTGTCTGGGGGATCTGTGAATAAACCTGGTTTGCCTGCCTGGCTCAGGGCTTTGTGTATTGGTCCCAGTCTCTGATCCTTCATGTGTTTGAAGAGTTTGAAGTTGGTCACACTATTTCATTCTTTCAGGGCATTGATGGTAAACAGCTTCAATCCTGTGTATCTGTGAGGGGGCGACACAATCGAATTTACACCTTATTCAAACCAACAAAACTTGCTTCTCCATTTCCTGCCCTGCGAAGATATCCTCCCATCAAACTCTCCCAGGGCAGGTACAGGGGGTTAGATACAGAGTAAAGCTCCCTCTACACTGTCCCTTCAAACACTCCCAGGACAGGTACAGGGGGCTAGATACAGAGTAAACCTCCCTCTACACTGTCCCTTCAAACACTCCCAGGACAGGTACAGGGGGCTAGATACAGAGTAAACCTCCCTCTACACTGACCCATCAAACACTCCCAGGGCAGGTACAGGGGGTTAGATACAAAGTATACTCCCTCTACACTGTCGCATCAAACACTCCCAGGGCAGGTACAGGGGGTTAGATACAGAGTAAAGCTCCCTCTACACTGTCCCATCAAACACTCCCAGGGCTAATACACCTTTAAGCAGCTAACGTTAAATTGGAGAGTCGTCGGTCTCTGTAATCAATCTCCCAATGTTATCATAAAATGGCGACCATTAACAAATGTAAAATGGCTGACTGAAGATCGGTGTGTGCATTGTCACTGTGGTTCTGGGAGAGCTTCAGAGAGACAGAGAGAGAGCGAGGGAGAGATATACAGAGAAAGATACAGACATACAGACAGAATGAGACAGAGAGGGAGAGACACAGAGACAGGGAGAAAGAATCAGAGAGAGAGAGTCAGAGAGGGAGAGAGTGAGAGACAGAGACAGACAGATAGAGAGAGAGATAGAGAGGCAGTCAGACAGAGGGAGACAGAGCGAGAGAGAGATGGAAATAGTCAGGAGAGAGAGAGAGACAGAGAGAGACACGGAGAGAAACACAGAGAGAGGGAGAGAGATTGAGAGAGAAAGGGATAGAGAATGAGAGAGGGAGAGAGAGAGAGAGACTGAGAGAGAGAGAGTGACAGAGACAGAGAAGGAGAGAGATAGACACAGAGAAGGAGAGAGAGAGATGGAAATAGACAGAAGAGAGAGAGACAGAGATAGAGAGACAGAGAGAGAGACAGAGAGAAAACGAGAGATTGAGAGAGAGAGAGACAGAGTTAAAGAGATAGAGAGGCAGAGTGAGAAAACGAGACAGAGAGAGACAGAGAGAGTAATTGTGACAGAGAGAGAGAGAGACAGAGAGTGTCACAGAGAGGGAGAGTGAGACAGACAGAGAGAGAGAAGGATAGAGAGAGATAGGCAGAGAGAGACAGAGAGAGGAAATGAGACAGAGAGAGAGAGGGAGAGAGAGAGACAGTGAGAGTGAGATAGAGAGAGACAGAGAGGGGAACAGAGAGGGAGAACGAGACAGACAGAGAGAGAGATAGACAGAGAGAGACAGAGAGACAGAGAGAGAGAGGGATAGACAGAGAGGGATAGAGGGAGAGAGGATTGAGGGAGAGTGATAGATGTAGAGAGAGATTGAGAGAGAGAGAGAGAAAGAGAGAGAGAGACAGAGAGAGAGAGATAGAGCGAGAGGGAGAGACAGAGAGAGAGACAGAGAGAGAGAGAGAGACATAGACAGAGAGACACAGAGAGAGAGAGAATGAGAGAGTGAAAGAGAGAGAGAGAAAGAGTGAATGAGACACAGAGAGACAGTCAGAGAGAGTGACTGAGAAAGAGAGTGACAGTGAGCGAGAGAGAGATGGTAAGAGACAGTGAGAGACGGACAGAGAGAGAGAAAGTGAGAGAGTGAGAAAGACAGAGAGAGTGAGAGAGACAGAGAGAGAAAGTTATATATATATATATATATAGAGAGAGAGAGAGAGAGGGAGACAGAGAGAGGAATAGAGAGAGAGAGAGAGAGAGATGGAAAATGCAGGAGAGAGATACAGAGAGAGAGAGAGAGGCATAGAGAGAGAGGGGGATAGAGAGAGAGAGGAATAGGGAGAAAGAGGGAGAGAGACAGACAGAGAGAGAGAAACACAGGGAAAGAGAGAGAGAGACAGAGAGATAGAGAGAGTAGGACAGAGAGAGAGAGAGGGAGACAGAGAGAGAGAGGGAGAGAGAGTGGGAGAGAGAGAGGGAGATCGGGAGAAGGTCAGAAAGAGGGAGAGAGAGGGAGAGAGAGAGAGAAAGAGAGCAAGACAAACAGCTAGAAACAGATAAAGAGAGAGTGAGATACAGAGAGAGGCAGTCAGACAGACAGAAAGAGCGAGAGAGAGAGAGAGAGAAAGAGCGAGAGGGAGATGGAAAGAGACAGGAGACAGAGAGAGGGAGAGAGAGAGAGAAACACAGAGAGAGGGACAGAGATAGGGAGAAGGATAGAGAGAGAAAGGGATAGAGAGAGAGAGCGGGAGGGAGAGAGAGAGAGACCGAGAGAGAGAGTGACAGAGACAAAGGAGAGAGAGACAGACAAAGAGAACGAGACAGAGAGACAGAGAGATGGAAAGAGACAGGAGAGACAGAGAGAGAGAGAGAGACAGAGAGAGAGACAGAGCGAGAGAGAGACACAGAAAGAACGAGACAGAGAGTGACAAAGCGAGAAAACGAGACAGAGAGAGAGACAGAGAGTGTGAGTGTGACAGAGAGAGAGAGAGAGAGAGAGAGACAGAGAGTTTCAGAGAGAGGGAGAGTGAGACAGGCAGAGAGAGAGAGAGGGATAGAGAGAGATAGGGAGAGAGAGACAGAGAGAGACAGAGACAGAGAGAGACAAAGAAAGAGAGAGAGACAGACAGAGAGGGGAACAGAGAGAGGGACAGAGAGAGAGAGAGAGAGAGAGAGAGAGTGAGTGAGACACATAGAGACAGTCAGAAAAAGAGACTGCGAAAGAGTGACAGTGAGCGAGAGAGATGGTAAGGGATAGAGAGAGACAGACAGAGAGAGAGAAAATGAGAGAGTGAGAGAGACAGAGAGAGGGAGTGATGGAAAAATGCAGGAGAGAGAGATAGAGAGGGATAGAGAGAGAGCGGGATATAGAGAGAGACGGATTGGGAGAAAGAGAGAGACAGACAGCGAGAGAAAGATAGATAGAGAGAGAGACAGAGAGCGAGAGACACACAGTGAGAAAACGAGACAGAGAGAGAGACAGAGAGAGTGAGTGTGACATAGAGAGAGAGAGTGAGGGTGACATAGAGAGAGAGAGAGAGAGAGAATGAGAGAGTGTCAGCGAGAGGGAAAGAGAGACAGGCAGGGATAGAGAGAGATAGGGAAAGAGAGACAGACAGATAGAGAAAGAGAGAGAGCGAGAGAGAGATGAGAGCGAGAGAGAGAAAGAGATAAAGAGACAGAGAGAGAGAGCAAGGGAGAGAGAGAATGAGAGAGAGAGTGAGAGAGATAGTGAGAGGAACAGAGAGAGGGGCAGAGAGAGAGAGACAGAGCGAGAGTGAGAAAGAGAGGGAAAGAGACAGGAGAGAGAGACAGAGACAGAGAGAGAAATTCAGAGACACAGAGAGACAGAGCAACAGAGAGGGACAGAGAGACAGAAAGAAGCAGAGAGAGAGAGAGGGATAGAGTGAGAGAGCAATAGAGTGGGAGAGAGAGAGAGAGACAGAGCGAGAGAGACAGAGAGAGAGAGAGAGAGAGAGAGAGAGAGAGACAGAGAGAGAGAGACAGAGAAAAAGACAGAGAGAGAGACAGACAGAGAGAGAGAGAGACAGAGAGAGAGATAGAGAGACAGAGAGAGAGTGAGGGACAGAGAGAGAGGGAGAGAGAGAGCGAGAGAGAGCAAGAGGAACAGAGGGAGGGACAGAGAGAGAGAAAGAGAGAGACAGAGTGAGAGAGAGGGACAGAGAGTGGGAGAGAGAGGGAGAGAGAGAGAGAGACAGAAAGAGAGAGTGAGAGGGAGAGAGAAAGAGACAGGGAGGGAGACAGATAGACACAGAGAGAGTGAAAGAGAGAGAGAGAGAGACAGAGAGGGTGACAGAAGAGAGACAGAGAGAGAGACATCGCGTGAGACAGAGAGAGAGACAGAGAGAGGGACAGAGAGAGAGAGAGAGTATTTATGTGTGTGTATCTCTCTCTATCTGTCTCCCTGTATAGATTCTGGGATTGATACAGGGCTATGGGGAGAGAGCGGGGCAGTGGGATATTTTTGGGGATTGAGACATGACTATGGGGAGAGAGTAGGGCAGTGGGATTAGTTTGGGGATTGATACAGGACTATGGGGAGAGAGTAGGGCAGTGGGATTAGTTTTGGGATTGATACAGGGCTATGGGGAGAGAGCGGGGCAGTGGGATTAGTTTGGGATTGATACAGGACTATGGGCAGAGAGCGTGGCAGTGGGATTAGTTTGGGGATTGATAAAGGACTATGGGGAGAGAGCGGGGCAGTGGGATTAGTTTGGGGATTGATACAGGACTATGGGGAGAGGAGGGCAGTGGGAATAGTTTGGAAAATGATACAGGACTATGGGGAGAGAGCGGGACAGTGAGATTAGTTTGGGGATTGATACAGGGCTATGGGGAGAGAGCGGGACATGGGATTAGTTTGGGGATTGATACAGGTCTATGGGGAGAGAGCGGGGCAGTGGGATTAGTTTGGAGATTGATACAGGACTATGGGGAGAGAGCGCGGCAGTGGGATTAGTTTGGGGATTGATAGAGGACTATGGGCAGAGAGCGGGGCAGTGGGATTAGTTTGCGATTGATACAGGACTATGGGGAGAGAGCGGGGCAGTGGGATTAGTTTGGGAATTGATACAGGACTATGGGGAGAGAGCGGGGCAGTGGGATTAGTTTGGGGATTGATACAGGACTACGGGGAGAGAGCGGGGCAGTGAGATTAGTTTGGGGATTGATACAGGACTATGGGGAGAGAGCAGGGCAGTGGGATTAGTTTGGGGATTGACACAGGACAATGGGGAGAGAGTGGGGCAGTGGGATTAGTTTGGGGATTGATACAGGACTATGGGGAGAGAGCGGGGCAGTGGGATTAGTTTGAAGATTGATACAGGACTATGGGGAGAGAGCGGGGCAGTGGGATTAGTTTGGGGATTGATAGAGGACTATGGGGAGAGAGCGGGGCAGTGGGATTAGTTTAGGGATTGATACAGGACTATGGGGAGAGAGCGGGACAGTGGGATTAGTTTGGGGGTTGATACAGGACTATGGAGAGAGAGCGGGGCAGTGGGATTAGTTTGGGGATTGATACAGGACTATGAGGAGAGAGCGGGGCAGTGGGATTAGTTTGGGGATTGATACAGGACTATGGGGAGAGAGCGGGGCAGTGGGAAATGTTTGGAGATTGATACAGGACTATGGGGAGAGAGCGGAGCAGTGGGATTAGTTTGGGGATTGATAGAGGACTATGGGGAGAGAGCGGGGCAGTGGGATTAGTTTGGGGATTGATACAGGACTATGGGGAGAGAGCGGGACAGTGGGATTAGTTTGGGGGTTGATACAGGAGTATGGAGAGAGAGCGGGGCAGTGGGATTAGTTTGGGGATTGATACAGGACTATGGGGAGAGAGCGGGGTAGTGGGATTAGTTTGGGGAATGATACAGGGCTATGGGGAGAGAGCGGTGCAGTGGGATTAGTTTGGGGATTGATACAGGACTATAGGGAGAGATTGGGGCAGTGGGATTAGTTTGAGGATTGATACAGGACTATGGGGAGAGAGCGGGACAGTGGGATTAGTTTGGGGATTGATACAGGACTATGGGGAGAGAGTGGGACAGTGGGATTAGTTTGGGGATTGATACTGGACTATGGGGAGAGCGCGGGGCAGTGGGATTAGTTTGGAGATTGATACAGGACTATGGGGAGAGAGTGGGACAGTGGGATTAGTTTGGGGATTGATACTGGACTATGGGGAGAGAGCGTGGCAGTGGGATTAGTTTGGGGATTGATACAGGACTATGGGGAGAGAGTGGGGCAGTGGGATTAGTTTGAGGATTGATACAGGACTATGGGGAGAGAGCAGGGCAGTGGGATTAGTTTGGGGATTAATACAGGACTATGGGGAGAGAGTGGGACAGTGGGATTAGTTTGGGGATTGATACTGGCCTATGGGGAGAGAGCGGGGGGCAGTGGGATTAGTTTGGGGAATGATACAGGGCTATGGGTAGAGAGCGGGGCAGTGGGATTAGTTTGGGGATTGATACAGGAATATGGGGAGAGAGCGGGGCAGTTGGATTAGTTTGGGGATTGATACAGGACTATGGGGAGAGAGCGGGGCAGTGGGATTAGTTTGGGGATTGATACAGGACTATGGGGAGAGAGCGGGGCAGTGGGATGAGTATGAGGATTGATACAGGACTATGGGGAGAGAGCGGGGCAGTGGGATTAGTTTGGGGATTATTACAGGACTATGGGGAGAAAGCGGGGTAGTGGGATTAGTTTGGGGATTGATACAGGGCTATGGGGAGAGAGCGGGGCAGTGGGATTAGTTTGGGGATTGATACAGGACTCTGGGGAGAGAGCGGGGCAGTGGGATTAGTTTGGGGTTTGATACAGGGCTATGGGGAGAGAGCGGGGCAGTGGGATTAGCTTGGGGATTGATACAGGAATATGGGGAGAGAGCGGTCAGTGACCCCCCTCCCTAACCCAGGGTCAGTGAACCCCCCTCCCCAACCCAGGGTCAGTGACACCCCCTCCCTAACCAGGGACAGTGACCCCCCTCCCTAACCCAGGTTCAGTGACTCCCCCTCCCTAACCCAGGGTCAGTGACACTCCCCCTCCCTAACCCAGGGTCAGTGACACCCCCTCCCTAACCCAGGGTCAGTGAACCCCCCTCCCCAACCCAGGGTCAGTGACACCCCCTCCCTAACCCAGGGACAGTGACACCCCCCTCCCCAACCCAGGGTCAGTGACACCCCCTCCCTAACCCAGGGTCAGTGACACCCCCTCCCTAACCCAGGGACAGTGACACCCCCCTCCCCAACCCAGGGTCAGTGACTCCCCCTCCCTAACCCAGAGTCAGTGACCTCCCCTCCCTAACCCAGGGTCAGTGAACCCCCCTCCCTAACCCAGGGTCAGTGACCCCCCTCCCTAACACAGGGACAGTGACCCCCCCCTCCCTAACCCAGGGTCAGTGACCCCCCCTCCGTAACCCAGAGTCAGTGACCTCCCCTCCCTAACCCAGGGTCAGTGACCCCCCTCCCTAACCCAGGGTCAGTGACCCGACCTCCCTAACCCAGGGTCAGTGACCCCCCCCACTCCCTAACCCAGGGTCAGTGACCCGACCTCCCTAACCCAGGGTCAGTGAGTCCCCCTCCCTAACCCAGGGTCAGTGACTCCCCCTCCCTAACCCAGAGTCAGTGACCTCCCCTCCCTAACCTACGGTCAGTGACCCCCCCCACTCCCTAACCCAGGGTCAGTGACCCCCCCCTCCCTAACCCAGGGTCAGTGACACCCCTCCCTAACCCAGGGTCAGTGCCCCCCCCCACTCCCTAACCCAGGGTCAGTGACCCGCCTCCCTAACCCAGGGTCTGTGACCCCCCTCCCTAACCCAGGGTCAGTGACTCCCCTCCCTAACCCAGGGTCACTGTCTCTAACCACTTGTACTTGCCCCGGGAGTGTTTGATGGGACAGTGTAGAGGGAGCTTTACTCTGTATCTAACCCCCTGTACCTGCCCTGGGAGTGTTTGATGGGACAGTGTGGAGGGAGCTTTACTCTGTATATAACCCCCTGTACCTGCCCTGGGATTGTTTGATGGGACAGTGTAGAGGGAGCTTTACTCTGTATCTAAGCCCCTGTCCCTGCCCTGGGAGTGTTCGATGGGACAGTGTTGAGGGAGCTTTACTCTGTATCTAACCCCTTGTATCTGCCCCGCGAGTGTTTGCTGGGACAGTGTGGAGGGATTTTTACTCTGTATCTAATCCCCTGTTCCTGCCCTGGGAGTGTTTGATGGGACAGTGTAGAGGGAGCTTTACTCTGTATCTAACCCCCTGTACCTAACCTGGGACTGTTTGATGGCACAGTGTAGAGGGAGCTTTACTCTGTATCTATCCCGTGCTGTACGTGCCCTGGTAGTGTTTGATGGGACATTGCACAGGGAGCTTTACTCTGTATCTAACCCCCTGTACCTAACCTGGGAGTGTTTGATGGGACAGTGTAGAGGGAGCTTTACTCTGTATCTAACCCCCTGTACCTGCCCAGGGAGTGTTTGATGGGACAGTGTCGAGGGAGCTTTTCTCTGTATCTAACCCCCTGTACCTTCCCAGGGAGTGTTTGATGGGACAGTGTACAGAGAGCTTTACTCTGTATCTAACCCCCTGTACCTGCCCTGGGAGTGTTTGATGGGACAGTGTAGAGGGAGCTTTACTCTGTATCTCACCCCCCTGTACCTGTCCTGGGAGTGTTTGATGGGACAGTGTAGAGGGAGCTTTACTCTGTATCTAACCCCGTGCTCTACCTGCCCTGGGAGTGTTTGATGGGACAGTGTTGTGGGAGATTAAATTAGAGAGCAGTCGATCTGTGTAATCAATGGCCAAGCATCAGAGAGACAGATAGAGAGAGAGAGAAGCAGAGACAGAGAGAGAGAGAGTGATGGACAGAGAGAGGAAGGGAGGGAGAGAAGCAGAGACAGAGGGAGAGAGAGAGGGAGGGAGAGAGAGCGAGAGAGAGAGAGAGAGAGAAGCAGAGAGAGAGGGAGAGAGAGAGGGAAAGAGAGAAGGAGGTGGAGAGAGAGAGAGAGAGAAGCAGAGACAGAGTGAGAGAGAGGGGGACAGAGAGGGGGAGGGAGAGAGAGAGAGAAGCAGAGACAGAGGGAGCGAGAGAGGGACAGAGAGGGGGAGGGGGGTCCCACACAGACACACAGCTCCTCCCCACAGATACACTGAGATACCAGACCTCAGCTCACTAAGGGGAATTCCCGGAGGGAGAATATTTCACCTGGTTTTCCTGGGTGTGGATTCTCTGGGTTGGAGTCTTGTTGCGAGATCTAGAGAAAGCAAAAAGTGATTGTTACAATGCTAGTGTAAAATGGCGGTCCCTGAGCTGGAAATGTGTGTGTGGGTCAGAGAGCCTTGTGCTGATTAACATCTCAATGGTCAGGGCCAGGGTGAGTCACACAGTTACTGAGGTGTGTGCTGTCTGGGGACATTTACATTTGAATGGTCTCAGGGTAGGGAGCAGGGAGTGAGAGATTACATACCGTCTCATATACCCCTAACCCAGGGTCACAGGGTCAGTGACCCCCCTCCCTAACACAGGGTCAGTGACCCCCTCCCTAACCCAGGGTCATAGGGTCAGTGACCCCCCTCCCTAACCCAGGGTCATAGGGTCAGTGACCCCTCCTCTCTAACCCACGGTCAATGACCCCCCTCCCTAACCCAGGGTCAGTGACCCCCCCTCCCTAACCCAGGGTCAGTGACCCCACTCCCTAAACCAGGGTCAGTGACCCCCCTCCTTAACCCACGGTCAGTGACCCCACCTCCCAAAGCCAGGGTCACTGACTCCCCCTCCCTAACCCAGGGTCAGTGATCCTCCCCTCCCTAACCCAGGGTCAGTGGCCCCCTCCCTAACCCAGGGTCAGTGACCCCGCTCCCTAACTCAGGGTCAGTGACCCCCCCTCCCTAACCCAGGGTCAGTGACTCCCCGCTCCCTACCCAGGGTCAGTGATCCCCCCCCCTCCCTAACCCAGGGTCAGTGACCCCCCCTCCCTAACCCAGGGTCAGTGACACCCCCTCCCTAACCCAGGGTCAGTGCCCCCCACTCCCTACCCCAGGGTCAGAGACCCCCATCCCTAACCCAGGATCAGTGACCCCCCCTCCATAACCCAGAGTCAGTGACACCCCTTTCCCGAACCCAGTATCAGTGACCCCCTCCTCCCTAACCCAGGGTCAGTGACCCCCCTCCCTAACCCAGGGTCAGTGACTCACCCTCCCTAACCCAGTGACAGTGACCCCACCTCCCTAACCCAGGATCAGTGACCCCGCCCTCCCTAACCCAGAGTCAGTGACACCCCCTCCCTAACCCAGGGTCACTGGGCAGGTATCAGGAACCCAGGTTGCCGCTCAGTAATGCCCCTCTGACACTGCGGCTCTCCCTCAGTACTGCCCCTCTGACAATGCAGCACAGTATTCTCTGTATCTAACCCCGTGCTGCACCTGCCCTGGGAGTGTTTGATGGGACAGTGTAGAGGGAGCTTTACTCTGTATCTAGCCCCCTGTACCTTCCCTGGGAGTGTTTGATGGGACGGTGTAGAGGGAGCTTAACTCTGTATCCAACCCCATGCTGTACCGGCCCTGGGAGTCTTTGATGGGACAGTGTAGAGGGAGATTTACTCTGTATCTAAAACCCTGTACCTGCCCTGGGAGTGTTTGATGGGACAGTGTAGAGGGAGCTTTACTCTGTATCTAACCCACTGCACCTGCCCTGGGAGTGTTTGATGGGACAGTTTAGGGGGAGCTTTACTCTGTATCGAATCCCGTGCTGTACCTACCCTGGGAGTATTTGATGGGACAGTGTAGAGGGAGCTTTGCTCTGTATCTAACCCCGTGCTGCACCTGCCCTGGAGTGTTTGATGGGACAGTGTAGAGGGAGCTTTACTCTGTATCTATCCCCCTGTACCTGTCCTGGGAGTGTTTGATGGGACAGTGTAGAGGGCGCTTTACTCTGTATCTAACCCTTGTACCTGCCCTGGGAGTGTTTGATGGGACATTGCAGAGGGAGCTTTACTCTCTATCTAACACCCTGTACCTGCCCTGGGAGTGTTTGATGGGACAGTGTAGAGGGAGCTTTACTCTGCATCTAACACCCAGTACCTGTCCTGGGACTGTTTGATAGGACAGTGTAGAGGGAGCTTTACTCTGTATTTAACCTACTGTACCTGCCCTGGGAGTGTTTGATGGGACAGTGTAGAGGGAGATTTACTCTGTATCTAACCCCCTGTACCTGCCTTGGGAGTGTTTGATGGGACAGTGTAGAGCGAGCTTTACTCTGTATCTAACCCCGTGCTTTTCCTACCCTGGGAGTGTTTGATAGGACAGTGTAGGGGGAGCTTTACTCTGTATCTAACCCCGTGCTGTACCTGCCCTGGGAGTGTTTGATAGGAAAGTGTAGAGGGAGCTCTACTCTGTATCTAACCCCGTGCTGTATCTGCCCTGGGAGTGTTTGATCGGACAGTGCAGAGGGAGCTTTTCTCTGTATCTAACCCCTGTAGCTGCTCTGGGAGTGTTTGATGGGACAGTGTAGAGGGAGCTTTACTCTGTATCTAACCCCTGTACCTGCCCTGGGAGTGTTTGAAGGGACAGTGTAGAGGGAGCTTTACTCTGTATCTAACCCCCTGTACCTGCCCTGGGAGTGTTTGATGGGATAATGTAGAGGTAGATTAAATTGGAGAGCAGTCGATCTCTGTAATCAATGTCCAAGCATCAGAGAGACAGATAGAGAGAGAGAGAAGCAGAGACAGAGAGAGAGAGAGATGGACAGAGAGGGGGAGGGAGAGAGTGAAGCAGAGACAGAGGGAGAGAGAGAGGGACGGAGAGAGAGAGAGAAGCAGAGACAGAGGGAGGGAGAGAGGGAGGGAGAGAGAGAGGGATAGAGAGGGGGAGGGGGAGACACGCACAGACACACAGCTTCCCCCCGCAGATACACTGAGATACCAGACCTCAGCTCACGAAGGGGAATTCCCGGAGGGAGATTATTTCACCTGTTTTTTCTGGGTGTGGATTCTCTGGGTTGGAGTCTTGTTGCGAGATCTAGAGGAAGCAAAAAGTGATTGTTACAATGCTAGTGTAAAATGGCGGTCCCTGAGCTGGAAATGTGTGTGTGGGTCATAGAGCCTTGTGCTGATTAACATCTCAATGGTCAGGGCCAGGGTGAGTCACACAGTTACTGAGGTGTGTGCTGTCTGGGGACATTTACATGTGAATGGTCCCAGGGCAGGGAGCAGGGAGAGAGAGATTACATACCGTCTCATATACCCCTAACCCAGGGTCACATTGTCAGTGACCCGCCACCCTAACACAGGGTCAGTGACCCCCCCTCCCTAACCCAGGGTCACAGGGTCAGTGACACCCCCTCCCTAACCCAGGGTCAGTGACCCCCCCTCCCTAACCCAGGGTCAGTGACCCCCCCTCCCTAACCCAGGGTCAGTGACCTCCCCTCCCTAACCCAGGGTCAGTGACCCTCCCTCCCTAACCCAGGGTCAGTGACCTCCCCTCCCTAACCCAGGGTCAGTGACCCCCCCTCCCTAACCCAGGGTCAGTGACCCCCCCTCCATAACCCAGGGTCAGTGACCTCCCCCCAAACCCAGGGACAATGACCCCCCATCCCTAACCCAGGGTCAGTGACCCCCCCCTCTATAACACAGAGTCAGTGACACCCCCTCCCTAACCCAGGGTCACTGGGCAGGGATCACGAACCCAGGTTGCCCCTCAGTACTGCCCCTCTGACACTGCGGCACTCCCTCAGTACTGCCCCTCTGACAGTGCAGCACAGTATACTCTGTATCTAACCCCGTGCTGTACCTGCCCTGGGAGTGTTTGATGGGACAGTGTAGAGGGAGCTTTACTCTGTATCTAGCCCCCTGTACCTTCCCTGGGAGTGTTTGATGGGACGATGTAGAGGGAGCTTAACTCTGTATCTAACCCCATGCTGTACCGGCCCTGGGAGTCTTTGATGGGACAGTGTAGAGGGAGCTTTACTCTGTATCTAACACCCTGTACCTGCCCTGGGAGTGTTTGATAGGACAGTGTAGAGGGAGCTTTACTCTGTATCTAACCCACTGCACCTGTCCTGGGAGTGTTTGATGGGACAGTGTAGAGGGAGCTTTACTCTGTATCGAATCCCGTGCTGTACCTACCCTGGGAGTATTTGATGGGACAGTGTAGAGGGAGCTTTGCTCTGTATCTAACCCCGTGCTGCACCTGCCCTGGAGTGTCTGATGGGACAGTGTAGAGGGAGCTTTACTCTGTATCTATCCCCCTGTACCTGTCCTGGGAGTGTTTGATGGGACAGTGTAGAGGGCGCTTTACTCTGTATCTAACCCTTGTACCTGCCCTGGGAGTGTTTGATGGGACATTGCAGAGGCAGCTTTACTCTCTATCTAACACCCTGTACCTGCCCTGGGAGTGTTTGATGGGACAGTGTAGAGGGAGCTTTACTCTGCATCTAACACCCTGTACCTGTCCTGGGAGTGTTTGATAGGACAGTGTAGAGGGAGCTTCACTCTGTATCTAACCTACTGTACCTGCCCTGGGAGTGTTTGATGGGACAGTGTAGAGGGAGATTTACTCTGTATCTAACCCCCTGTACCTGCCTTGGGAGTGTTTGATGGGACAGTGTAGAGCGAGCTTTACTCTGTATCTAACCCCGTGCTTTTCCTACCCTGGGAGTGTTTGATAGGACAGTGTAGGGGGAGCTTTACTCTGTATCTAACCCCGTGCTGTACCTGCCCTGGGAGTGTTTGATAGGAAAGTGTAGAGGGAGCTCTACTCTGTATCTAATCCCGTGCTGTATCTGCCCTGGGAGTGTTTGATCGGACAGTGCAGAGGGAGCTTTTCTCTGTATCTAACCCCTGTAGCTGCTCTGGGAGTGTTTGATGGGACAGTGTAGAGGGAGCTTTGCTCTGTATCTAACCCCTGCACCTGCCCTGGGAGTGTTTGAAGGGACAGTGTAGAGGGAGCTTCACTCTGTATCTAACCCCCTGTACCTGCCCTGGGAGTGTTTGATGGGATAATGTAGAGGTAGATTAAATTGGAGAGCAGTCGATCTCTGTAATCAATGTCCAAGCATCAGAGAGACAGATAGAGAGAGAGAGAAGCAGAGACAGAGAGAGAGAGAGATGGACAGAGAGAGGGAGGAAGAGAGAGAGAAGCAGAGATAGAGGGAGAGAGAGAGGGACGGAGAGAAAGAGATAGAAGCAGAGACAGAGGGAGAGAGAGAGGGAAAGAGAGAGAGAGACAGAGAGAGAGAGAGAGAGAGAGAGAGAGATGGACAGAGAGGGACGGAGAGAGAGAGAGAAGCTGAGACAGAGGGAGGGAGAGAGGGAGGGAGAGAGAGAGGGATAGAGAGGGGGAGGGGGAGACACGCACAGACACACAGCTTCCCCCCACAGATACACTGAGATACCAGACCTCAGCTCACGAAGTCGAATTCCCGGAGGGAGATTATTTCACCTGGTTTTTCTGGGTGTGGATTCTCTGGGTTGGAGTCTTGTTGCGAGATCTAGAGGAAGCAAAAAGTGATTGTTACAATGCTAGTGTAAAATGGCGGTCCCTGAGCTGGAAATGTGTGTGTGGGTCAGAGAACCTTGTGCTGATTAACATCTCAATGGTCAGGGCCAGGGTGAGTCACACAGTTACTGAGGTGTGTGCTGTCTGGGGACATTTACATGTGAATGGTCCCAGGGCAGGGAGCAGGGAGAGAGAGATTACATACCGTCTCATATACCCCTAACCCAGGGTCACAGGGTCAGTGACCCGCCACCCTAACACAGGGTCAGTGACCCCCCCTCCCTAACCCAGGGTCACAGGGTCAGTGACACCCCCTCCCTAACCCAGGGTCAGTGACCCCCCCTCCCTAACCCAGGGTCAGTGACCCCCCCTCCCTAAGCCAGGGTCAGTGTGCTCCCCTCCCTAACCCAGGGTCAGTGACCCTCCCTCCCTAACCCAGGGTCAGTGACCTCCGCTCCCTAACCCAGGGTCAGTGACCCCCCCTCCCTAACCCAGGGTCAGTGACTCCCCCCTCCCTAACCCAGAGTCAGTGACACCCCCTCCCTAACCCAGGGTCACTGGGCAGGGATCACGAACCCAGGTTGCCCCTCAGTACTGCCCCTCTGACACTGCGGGACTCCTCCAGTACTGCCCCTCCAACAGTGCAGCACTCCCTCAGTACTGCCCCACCGACAGTGCAGCACTCCCTCAGTACTGCCCCTCCGACAGTGCAGCACAGAATACTCTGCATCTAACCCCGTGCTGCACCTGCCCTGGGAGTGTTTGATGGGACAGTGTAGAGGGAGCTTTACTCTGTTTCTAACCCCCTGCACCTGCCCTGGGAGTGTTTGATGGGACAGTGTAGAGGGAGCTTTACTCTGTATCTAACCCCCTGTACCTGCCCTGGGAGTGTTTGATGGGACAGTGGAGAGGGAGCTTTACTCTGTATCTAACCCCGTGCTGTACCTGTCCTGGGAATGTTTGATGGGACAGTGTAGAGGGAGCTTTACTCTGTATCTAACCCCCTCTTCCTGCCCTGGGAGTGTTTGATGGGACAGTATGGAGGGAGCTTTACTCTGTATCTAACCCCCTGTACCAGCCCTGGGAGTGTTTGATGGGACAATGTCGAGGGAGCTTTACTCTGTATCTAACCCCGTGCTGTACCTGCCCTGGGAGTGTTTGATGGGACATTGTAGAGAGAGCTTTACTCTGTATCTAACCCCGTGCTGTACCTTCCCTGGGAGTGTTTGATGGGACAGTGTAGAGGGAGTTTTACTCTGTATCTAACCCCCTGTACCTGCCCTGGGTGTGTTTGATGGGACAGTGTAGAGGGAGTTTTACTCTGTATCTAACCCCCTGTACCTGCCCTGGGAGTGTTTGATGGGACAGTGTAGAGGGAGTTTTACTCTGTATCTAACCTCCTGTACCTGGTCTGGGAGTGTTTGATGGGACAGTGTAGAGGGAGCTTTACTCTGTATCTAACACCCTGTACCTGCCCTGGGAGTGTTTGATGGGACAGTGTAGAGGGAGCTTTACTCTGTATCTAACCCCCTGTACCTGCCCTGGGAGTGTTTGATGGGACAGTGTAGAGGGAGTTTTACTCTGTATCTAACCCCCTGTACCTGCCCTGGGAGTGTTTGATGGGACAGTGTCGAGGTAGATTAAATTGGAGAGCAGTCGATCTCTGTAATCAATGTCCAAGGATCAGAGAGAGAGATAGAGAGAGAGAGAAGCAGAGACAGAGTGAAAGATAGATGGACATAGAGAGGCAGGATGAGAGAGAGAGAGAGAGAGTGATGGACAGAGAGGGGGAGGGAGAGAGAGAAGCAGAGACAGAGGGAGAAAGAGAGGGACGGAGAGAGAGAGAGAGAAGCAGAGACAGAGGGAGAGAGAGAGGGAAAGAGAGAGAGAGACAGAGAGAGAGAGAAGCAGAGACAGAGGGAGAGAGAGAATGAGGGAGAGAGAGAGAGGGATAGAGAGGGTGAGAGGGGACACACACAGACACACAGCGCTCCCCCACAGATACACTGAGATACCAGACATCAGCTCACTAAGGGGAATTCCCGGAGGGAGATTATTTCACCTGGTTTTCCTGGGTGTGGATTCTCTGGGTTGGAGTCTTGTTGCGAGATCTAGAGAAAGCAATAAGTGATTGTTACAATGCTAGTGTAAAATGGTGGTCCCTGAGCTGGAAATGTGTCTGTGGGTCAGAGAGCCTTGTGCTGATTAACATCTCAATGGTCAGGGCCAGGGTGAGTCACACAGTTACTGAGGTGTGTGCTGTCTGGGGACATTTACATGTGAATGGTCCCAGGGCAGGGAGCAGGGAGAGAGATTACATACCATCTCATATACCCCTAACCCAGGGTCACAGGGTCAGTGACCCCCCTCCCTAACCCAGGGTCAGTGACACCCCCTCCCTAACCCAGGGTCAGTGACCCCCCCTCCCTAACCCTGGGTCAGTGACACCCCCTCCCTAACCCTGGGTCAGTGACACCCCCTCCCTAACCCTGGGTCAGTGACACCCCCTCCCTAACCCAGGGTCAGTGACACCCCCTCCCTAACCCAGGGTCAGTGACCCCCCCTCCCTAACCCATGGTCAGTGACCACCCCTCCCTAACCCAGTGTCAGTGACCCCCCCCCCCTAACCCAGGGTCAGTGACCCCCCCTCCCTAACCCAGGGTCAGTGACCCGCTCCCTAACCCAGGGTCAGTGACCCCCCTCCCTAACCCAGGTTCAGTGACCCCCCCTCCCTAACACAAGGTCAGTGACCCCCCATCCCTGACCCTGGGTCAGTGACCACCCACTCCCTAACCCAAGGTCAGTGACACCCTCTCCCTAACCCAGGGTCAGTGATCCACCCCTCCCTAACCCAGGGTCAGTGACCCCCCCTTCCTAACCCAGGGTCAGTGACCCCCCCCTCCCTAACCCAGGGTCAGTGACCCCCCCTCTCCCTAACCCAGGGTCAGTGACCCCCCCTCCCTAACCCATGGTCAGTGACCCCCCCTCTCCCTAACCCAGGGTCAGTGACCCCCCCTCCCTAACCCATGGTCAGTGACCAACCCCACACTAACCCAGGGTCAGTGACTCCCCCTCTCCCTAACCCAGGGTCAGTGACCCCCCCTCCCTAACCCATGGTCAGTGACCCCCCCCCTCCCTAACCCAGGGTCAGTGACCCCCCCTCTCCCTAACCCAGGGTCAGTGACCCCCCCTCCCTAACCCAGGGTCAGTGACCCCCCCTCCCTTACCCAGGGTCAGTGACCCCCACCCTCCCTAACCCAGGGTCAGTGACACCCCCTCCCTAACCCAAAGTCAGTGACTCCCACCTCCCTAACCCAGGGTCAGTGACTCCTCCTCCCTAACCCAAAGTCAGTGACTCCCACCTCCCTAACCCAGGGTCAGTGACCCCCCCTCCCTAACCCAGAGTCAGTGATCCCCCCCTCCCTAATCCAGAGTCAGTGACCCCCCCCTCTCCCTAACCCAGGCTCAGTGACTCCCACCTCCCTAACCCAGGGTCAGTGACCCCCCCTCCCTAACCCAGAGTCAGTGATTCCCCCCTACCGAACCCAGAGTCAGTGATCCCCCCCTCCCTAACCCAGAGTCAGTGACCCCCCTCCCTAACCCAGGGGCACTGGGCAGGGAACAGGAACCCAGGTTGCCCCTCCGTACTGCCCCTCTGACACTGCGGCACTCCCTCAGTACTGCCCCTCCGACATTGCAGCACAGTATACTCTGTATCTAACCCCGTGCTGCACCTGACCTGGGAGTGTTTGATGGGACAGTGTAGAGGGAGCTTTACTCTGTATCTAACCCCGTGCTGCACCTGACCTGGGAGTGTTTGATGGGACAGTGTAGAGGAAGCTTTACTCTGTTTCTAACTCCCTGTACCTGCCCTGGGAGTGTTTGATGGGACAGTGGAGAGGGAGCTTTACTCTGTATCTAGCCCCGTGCTGTACCTGTCCTGGGAGTGTTTGATGGGACAGTGTAGAGGGAGCATTACTCTGTATCTAACCCCCTGTACCTGCCCTGAGAGTGTTTGATCGGACAGTGTAGAGGGAGCTTTACTCTGTATCTAACCCCCTGTACCTGCCCTGGGAGTGTTTGATGGGACAGTGTGGAGGGAGTTTTACTCTGTATCTAACCCCCTGTACCTCCCCTGGGAGTGTTTGATGGGACAGTGTAGAGGGAGTTTTACTCTGTATCTAACCTCCTGTACCTGGTCTGGGAGTGTTTGATGGGACAGTGTAGAGGGAGCTTTACTCTGTATCTAACACCCTGTACCTGCCCTGGGAGTGTTTGATGGGACAGTGTAGAGGGAGCTTTACTCTGTTTCTAACTCCCTGTACCTGCCCTGGGAGTGTTTAATGGGACAGTGTAGAGGGAGCTTTACTCTGTATCTAACCCCGTGCTGTACCTGTCCTGGGAATGTTTGATGGGACAGTGTAGAGGGAGCTTTACTCTGTATTTAACCCCCACTTCCTGCCCTGGGAGTGTTTGATGCGACAGTGTAGAGGGAGCTTTACTCTGTAT
This sequence comes from Pristiophorus japonicus, assembly GCF_044704955.1. Classification (NCBI taxonomy): domain Eukaryota; kingdom Metazoa; phylum Chordata; class Chondrichthyes; family Pristiophoridae; genus Pristiophorus; species Pristiophorus japonicus. The sequence continues at coordinate 2,515,462 of NW_027254707.1, read as the reverse complement.
CTAACACCGTATACCTGCTCTGGGAATGTTTGATGGGACAGTGTCGAGGTAGATTAAATTGGAGAGCAGTCGATCTCTGTAATCAATGTCCAAGCATCAGAGAGACAGATAGAGAGAGGGAGAAGCAGAGACAGAGAGAAAGAGAGATGGACATAGAGAGGGAGGAAGAGAGAGAGAGAGAGAGAGATGGACAGAGAGGGGGAGGGAGAGAGAGAAGCAGAGACAGAGGGAGAAAGAGAGGGACAGAGAGAGAGAGAGAGAAGCAGAGACAGAGGGAGAGAGAGAGGGAAAGAGAGAGAGAGAGACAGAGAGAGAGAGAAGCAGAGACAGAGGGAGAGAGAGAATGAGGGAGAGAGAGAGAGGGATAGAGAGGGGGAGGGAGGACACACACAGACACACAGCTCTCCCCCACATATACACTGAGATACCAGACCTCAGCTCACTAAGGGGAATTCCCGGAGGGAGATTATTTCACCTGGTTTTCCTGGGTGTGGATTCTCTGTGTTGGAGTCTTGTTGCGAGATCTAGAGAAAGCAAAAAGTGATTGTTACAATGCTAGTGTAAAATGGCGGTCCCTGAGCTGGAAATGTGTCTGTGGGTCAGAAAGCCTTGTGCTGATTAACATCTCAATGGTCAGGGCCAGGGTGAGTCACACAGTTACTGAGGTGTGTGCTGTCTGGGGAGATTTACATGTGAATGGTCCCAGGGCAGGGAGCAGGGAGAGAGATTACATACCATCTCATATACCCCTAACCCAGAGTCACAGCGTCAGTGACCCCCCTCCCTAACCCATGGTCAGTGACCCCCCTCCCTAACCCAGGGTCAATGACCCCCCCTCCCTAACCCAGGGTCAGTGACCCCCCCTCCCTAACCCAGGGTCAGTAACCCCCCTCCCTAACCCAGGGTCAGTGACCCCCCCTCTCTAACCCAGGGTCAGTGACCCCCCTCCCTAACCCAGGGTCAGTGACCCCCCCTCCCTAACCCATGGTCAGTGACCCCCCCTCTCCCTAACTAAGGTCAGTGACCCCCCTTCCCGAACCCAGGGTCACAGGGTCAGTGGCCCCCCCTCCCTAACCCAGGGTCAGTGACACCCCCTCCCTAACCCAGGGCCGGTGACCCCCCTCCCTAAACCAGGGTCAGTGACCCCCCCTCCCTAACACAGGGTCAGTGACACCCCCTCCCTAACCCTGGGTCAGTGACACCCCCTCCCTAACCCTGGGTCAGTGACACCCCCTCCCTAACCCAGGGTCAGTTACTCACCCTCCTTAACCCAGGGTCAGTTACCCCCCCTCCCTAACCCATGGTCAGGGACCACCCCTCCCTAACCCAGGGTCAGTGACCCCCCCTCCCTAACCCATGGTCAGTGACCACCCACTCCCTAACCCAGGGTCACTGGGCAGGGAACAGGAACCCAGGTTGCCCCTCCGTACTGCCCCTCTGTCACTGCGGCACTCCCTCAGTTATGCCCCTCCGACAGTGCAGCACAGTATACTCTGTATCTAACCCCGTGCTGCACCTGACCTGGGAGTGTTTGATGGGTCAGTGGAGAGGAAGCTTTACTCTGTATCTAACCCCCTGTACCTGCTCTGGGAGTGTTTGATGGGACAGTGTAGAGGGAGCTTTACTCTGTATCTAACCCCCTGTACCTGCCCTGGGAGTGTTTGTAGTGACAGTGTAGAGGGAGCTTTACTCTGTATCTAAACCCCTGTACCTGCTCTGGGAGTGTTTGATGGGACACTGTAGAGGGAGCTTTACTCTGTATCTAACCCCCTGTACCTGCCCCGGGAGTGTTTGATGGGACAGTGTAGAGGGAGCTTTACTCTGTATCTAACCCCCTGTACCTGCCCTGGGAGTGTTTGTAGTGACAGTGTAGAGGGAGCTTTACTCTGTATCTAAACCCCTGTACCTGCTCTGGGAGTGTTTGATGGGACACTGTAGAGGGAGCTTTACTCTGTATCTAACCCCGTGCTGTACCTGACCTGGGAGTGTTTGATGGGACAGTGTAGAGGGAGCTTTACTCTGTATCTAACCCGCTGCACCTGACCTGGGAGTGTTTGATGGGACAGTGTAGAGGGAGCTTTATTCTGTATCTAAACCCGTGCTGTACCTGCCCTGGGAGTGTTTGATGGGACAGTGTAGAGAGAGCTTTACACTGTATCTAACCCCCTGCACCTGACCTGGGAGTGTTTGATGGGACAGTGTAGAGGGAGCTTTACTCTGTTTCTAACTCCCTGTACCTGCCCTGGGAGTGTTTGATGGGACAGTGTAGAGGGAGCTTTACTCTGTATCTCACCCCCTGTACCTGCTCTGGGAGTGTTTGATGGGACAGTGTAGAGGGAGCTTTACACTGTATCTAACCCCGTGCTGTACCTGCCCTGGGAGTTTTTGATGGGACAGTGTAGAGTAAGTTTTACTCTGTATCTAACCCCCTGTACCTGCCGTGGGAGTGTTTGATGGGACAGTGTAGAGGTAGATTAAATTGGAGAGCAGTCGATCTCTGTAATCAATGTCCAAGCATCAGAGAGACAGATAGAGAGAGAGCTAAGCAGAGACAGAGAGAGAGAGAGATGGACAGAGAGAGGGAGGAAGAGAGAGAGAATCAGAGACAGAGGGAGAGCGAGAGGGACGGAGAGAGAGAGAGAGAAGCAGAGACAGTGGTAGAGAGAGAGACAGAGAGAGAGAGGGAGAGAGAGAGAGAGATGGACAGAGAGGGGGAGACAGAGAGAGAGAGAGAAGCAGAGACAGAGGGAGAGAGAGTGGGACGGAGTGAGAGAGATAAAAGCAGAGACAGAGGGAGAGAGAGAGAGGGAAAGAGAGAGAGAGACAGAGAGAGAGAGAGAAGCAGAGAAAGAGGGAGAGAGAGAATGAGGGAGAGAGAGAGAGAGGGATAGAGAGGGGGAGGGGGAGACACACACAGACACACAGCGCCCCCCCCCCACAGATACAGTGAGATACCAGACATAAGCTCACTAAGGGGAATTCCCGGAGGGAGATTATTTCACCTGGTTTTCCTGGGTGTGGATTCTCTGGGTTGGAGACTTGTTGCGAGATCTCGAGAAAGCAAAAAGTGATTGTTACAATGCTTGTGTAAAATGGCGGTCCCTGAGCTGGAAATGTGTCTGTGGGTCAGAGAGCCTTGTGCTGATTAACATCTCAATGGTCAGGGCCAGGGTGAGTCACACAGTTACTGAGGTGTGTGCTGTCTGGGGACATTTACATGTGAATGCTCCCAGGGCAGGGAGCAGGGAGAGAGAGATTACATACCATCTCATAAACCCCTAACCCAGGGTCACAGGGTCAGTGACCCCCCTCCCTAACCCAGGGTCAGTGACCCCCCTCCCTAACCCAGGGTCAGTGACCCCCCCTCCCTAACCCAGGGGCAGTGACCCCCCCCCCCTCCCTAACCCAGGGTCAGTGACCCCCCCCTCCCAAACCCAGGGTTAGTGACCCCCCCACCCTAACACAGGGTCAGTGACACCCTCTCCCTAACCCAGGATCAATGACCCCACCTCCCTAACCCAGGGTCACAGGGTCAGTGACCCCCCCTCCCTAACCCAAGGTCAGTGACCACTCCTCCCTAACCCAGGGTCAGTGACTCCCCCCTCCCTAACCCAGGGTCAGTGACCCCCCCTCCCTAACCCAGGGTCAACGGCCCCCTCTCCCTAACCCAGGGTCACTGACCCACCTCCCTAACCCAGGGTCACAGGGCATTGACCCCCCTCCCTAACCCAGGGTCACAAGGCAGTGACCCCTCCTCCCTAACCGAGGGTCAGTGAACACCCTCCCTAACCGAGGGTCAGTGAACACCCTCCCTAACCGAGGGTCAGTGGCCCCGCCTCACTAACCAGGATCAGTGAACCCCCTCCCTAACCGAGGGTCAGTTTCCCCTCCTCCCTAACACAGGATCAGTGACTCCTCCTCCCGAACCCAGAGTCAGTGAACACCTTTTCCCTTACCCAGAGTCAGTGACCCCCCCCTCCCTAATCTAGGGCCTCTGGGCAGGAATCTGGAACCCAGGATGCCCGTCAGTACTGCCCCTCCGACAGTGCGGCACTCCCTCACTACTGCCCCTCCGACAGTGCGTCGCTCCCTCAGTACTGCCCCTCCGACAGTGCAGCACTCCCTCAGTACTGCCCCTCCAACAGTGCAGAACTCCCTCAGTAACACCCCTCCGACAGTGCGGCGCTCCCTCAGTACTACCCCTCCGACAGTGCGGCACTCCCTCAGTACTGCCCCTCCGACAGTGCAGAACTCCATCAGTACTACCCCTCCGACAGTGCGGCGCTCCCTCAGTACTACCCCTCCGACAGTGCGGCACTCCCTCAGTACTGGCCCTCCGACAATGCAGCACTCCCTCAGTACTACCCCTCCGACAGTGCGGCACTCCCTCAGTACTGCCCCTCCGACAATGCAGCACTCCCTCAGTACTGCCCCTCCGACAGTGCGGCACTCCCTCAGTACTGCCCCTCCGACAGTGCGGCACTCCCTCAGTACTGCCCCTCCGACAGTGCAGCACAGTATACTCTGTATCTAACCACGTGCTGCACATGCCCTGGGAGTGTTTCATGGGACAGTGTAGAGGGAGCTTTACTCTGTGTCTAACCCTCTGTACCTGCCCTGGGAGAATTTAATGGGACAGTGTGGCGGGAGCTTTACTCTGTATTTAACCCCCTGTACCTGCCCTTGGAGTGTATGATGGGATAGTGCAGAAGGAGCGTTACTCTGTATCTAACCCCTGTACCTGCCCTGGGAGTGTTTGATGGGACAGTTTAGAGGGATCTTTTCTCTGTATCTAACCCCGTGCTGTACCTGTCCTGGCAGTGTTTGATGAGAGAGTGTAGAGGGAGCTTTACTCTGTATCTAACCCACTATACGTGCCCTGGGAGAGTTTGATGGGACAGTGAGGAGCGAGCTTTACTCTGTATCTAACCCCCTGTACCTGCCCTGGGTGTGATTGCTGGGACAGTGTAGAGGGAGCTTTACTCTGTATCTAACCCCCTGTACCTGCCCTGCAACTGTTTGATGGGACAGTGTAGAGGGAGCTTTACTCTGTATCTAACCCCCTGTCCCTGCCCTGGGACTGTTTGATGGGACAGTGTAGAGGGAGCTTTACTCTGTATCTAACCCCCTGTACCTGCCCTGGGACTGTTTGATGGGACAGTGTAGAGGGAGCTTTACTCTGTATCTAACCCCCTGTACCTGCCCTGGGAGTGTTTGATGGGACAGTGTAGAGGGAGCTTTACTCTGTATCCAACACACACACAGATATATATAAATATATAGACACATACACACAGATATATATAAATATATATAGACACACACACACACACAGATATATATAAATATATATAGACACACACACACACAGATATATATAAATATATATAGCCACACACACACATATATATATATATAAAAATATATATATACACACACACAGATATATATATAAATATATA